>NC_074680.1:45697322-45752322 GCF_029448725.1 Salvelinus fontinalis
GAATATTGTCTCTCTCTCTCTCTCTCTCTCTCTCTCTCTCTCTCTCTCTCTCTCTCTCTCTCTCTCTCTCTCTCTCTCTCTCTCTCTCTCTCTCTCTCTCTCTCTCTCTCTCTCTCTCTCTCTCTCTCTCTCTCTCTCTCTCTCTCTCTCTCTCTCTCTCTCTCTCTCTCTCGTGTCTGATTGATGTCTGTGAGAAGAGGGGGAATGTAGGAAGCAGCAAGTGGGAGGACAGGAAATGATAGAACTGAGCAAACAGCTTGAGTAGGGGGAGGTGGGTAGAACATACTCATCATTCAGACACACACACACCGGCACACACACACACACACACACCGACACACACCGGCACAGACACACTGTCTCCCTTTTCACCTCAGTAATATCATTCACATAAACTGCCATTGATTTTTGAAAATCTCAAGATATTTAATTGAAGGCCAGTTATTCACACCATAGATAGCTGCAATGCAACTAGGCCTGCTGCCATAGAATTACATGTACTATCCAATTAATAGGAAATGCAATTGAATAGGATCTCTGTGCCTACCTCCCACCTTAGTGTCATATATATGACATCCCTTGTGCACCATTTTGTCAGAGTTACCAAGCTGTAATCCTCTACCACCAATTGTGGTTATGCGGCAAATAAAGAATCTCAAAGCACAAAAAATGTATGAACCCACTGTATAAACCCACTATATGAACCCACTGTATAAACCCACTATATGAACCCACTATATGAACCCACTGTATGAACCCACTGTATAAACCCACTGTATAAACCCACTGTATAAACCCACTATATGAACCCACTGTATGAACCCACTGTATAAACCCACTGTATAAACCCACTGTATAAACCCACTATATGAACCCACTGTATGAACCCACTGTATGAACCCACTGTATGAACCCACTGTATAAACCCACTGTATAAACCCACTGTATAAACCCACTGTATAAACCCACTATATGAACCCACTATATGAACCCACTGTATGAACCCACTGTATGAACCCACTGTATAAACCCACTGTATAAACCCACTGTATAAACCCACTGTATAAACCCACTATATGAACCCACTGTATGAACCCACTGTATGAACCCACTGTATGAACCCACTATATGAACCCACTGTATAAACCCACTGTATGAACCCACTATATGAACCCACTATATGAACCCACTGTATGACCCCACTATATGAACAAACTGTATGAACCCACTATATGAACCCACTATATGAACCCACTGTATAAACCCACTGTATGAACCCACTATATGAACCCACTGTATGAACCCACTATATGAACCCACTATATGAACCCACTATATGAACCCACTGTATGAACCCACTATATGAACCCACTATATGAACCCACTATATGAACCCACTATATGAACCCACTATATGAACCCACTATATGAACCCACTATATGAACCCACTGTATAAACCCACTATATGAACCCACTATATGAACCCACTATATGAACCCACTATATGAACCCACTGTATAAACCCACTATATGAACCCACTATATGAACCCACTATATGAACCCACTATATGAACCCACTATATGAACCCACTATATGAACCCACTGTATAAACCCACTATATGAACCCACTATATGAACCCACTATATGAACCCACTATATGAACCCACTATATGAACCCACTATATGAACCCACTGTATGAACCCACTATATGAACCCACTATATGAACCCACTGTATGAACCCACTATATGAACCCACTGTATGAACCCACTATATGAACCCACTATATGAACCCACTGTATGAACCCACTGTATGAACCCACTATATGAACCCACTATATGAACCCACTGTATGAACCCACTATATGAACCCACTATATGAACCCACTATATGAACCCACTGTATGAACCCACTATATGAACCCACTATATGAACCCACTGTATAAACCCACTATATGAACCCACTGTATGAACCCACTGTATGAACCCACTGTATGAACCCACTGTATAAACCCACTGTATAAACCCACTGTATAAACCCACTGTATAAACCCACTATATGAACCCACTATATGAACCCACTGTATGAACCCACTGTATGAACCCACTGTATAAACCCACTGTATAAACCCACTGTATAAACCCACTGTATAAACCCACTATATGAACCCACTGTATGAACCCACTGTATGAACCCACTGTATGAACCCACTATATGAACCCACTGTATAAACCCACTGTATGAACCCACTATATGAACCCACTATATGAACCCACTGTATGACCCCACTATATGAACCCACTGTATGAACCCACTATATGAACCCACTATATGAACCCACTGTATAAACCCACTGTATGAACCCACTATATGAACCCACTGTATGAACCCACTATATGAACCCACTATATGAACCCACTATATGAACCCACTGTATGAACCCACTATATGAACCCACTATATGAACCCACTATATGAACCCACTATATGAACCCACTATATGAACCCACTATATGAACCCACTGTATAAACCCACTATATGAACCCACTATATGAACCCACTGTATGAACCCACTATATGAACCCACTGTATAAACCCACTATATGAACCCACTATATGAACCCACTATATGAACCCACTATATGAACCCACTATATGAACCCACTATATGAACCCACTGTATAAACCCACTGTATGAACCCACTATATGAACCCACTATATGAACCCACTATATGAACCCACTATATGAACCCACTATATGAACCCACTATATGAACCCACTGTATGAACCCACTATATGAACCCACTGTATGAACCCACTATATGAACCCACTATATGAACCCACTATATGAACCCACTGTATGAACCCACTGTATGAACCCACTATATGAACCCACTGTATGAACCCACTATATGAACCCACTATATGAACCCACTGTATGAACCCACTATATGAACCCACTATATGAACCCACTATATGAACCCACTGTATGAACCCAGTATATGAACCCACTATATGAACCCACTGTATAAACCCACTATATGAACCCACTATATGAACCCACTGTATAAACCCACTGTATGAACCCACTGTATGAACCCACTGTATAAACCCACTGTATGAACCCACTGTATGAACCCACTATATGAACCCACTATATGAACCCACTGTATAAACCCACTGTCTAAACCCACTATATGAACCCACTGTATAAACCCACTATATGAACCCACTTTAACCCAATACTGTAAGTCACTCTGGAGAAGAGCGTCTACTAAATGACTCAAATGTCAACGTAGATGTCACCGTGACAACTGAACAGTCAGACTCGATGTCACCGTGACAACTGAACAGTCAGACTCGATGTTACCGTGACAACTGAACAGTCAGACTCGACGTCACCGTGACAACTGAACAGTCAGACTCGATGTCACTGTGACCACTGAACAGTCAGACTCGATGTCACTGTGACAACTGAACAGTCAGACTCGATGTCACTGTGACCACTGAACAGTCAGACTCGATGTTACCGTGACGGCAGGTAGCCTAGTGGTTAGAGCGTTGAGCCAGTAACCAACAGGTAGCCTTGTGGTCAGAGGCAGGTAGCCTTGTGGTCAGAGGCAGGTAGCCCAGTGGTTATTGTCAGGTATCCTAGTGGTTAGAGGCAGGTAGCCTAGTGGTCAGAGGCAGGTAGCCTAGTGGTCAGAGGCAGGTAGCCTAGTGGTTAGAGGCAGGTAGCCTAGTGGTCAGAGGCAGGTAGCCTAGTGGTCAGAGGCAGGTAGCCTAGTGGTTAGAGGCAGGTAGCCTAGTGGTTAGAGGCAGGTAGCCTAGTGGTTAGAGGCAGGTAGCCTAGTGGTTAGAGGCAGGTAGCCTAGTGGTTAGAGGCAGGTAGCCTAGTGATTAGAGGCAGGTAGCCTAGTGGTTAGAGGCAGGTATCCTAGTGGTTAGAGGCAGGTATCCTAGTGGTTAGAGGCAGGTAGCCTAGTGGTTAGAGGCAGGTATCCTAGTGGTTAGAGCATTGGTTAGTTAGTGGTAGCCTAGTGGTTAGAGCATTGGGCCAGTAACCAACAGGTATCCTAGTGGTTAGAGCGTTGGTTAGTTAGTGGTTAACTAGTGGTTAGAGCGTTGGGCCAGTAACCAACAGGTATCCTAGTGGTTAGAGCGTTGGTTAGTTAGTGGTTAACTAGTGGTTAGAGCGTTGGGCCAGTAACCAACAGGTATCCTAGTGGTTAGAGCGTTGGTTAGTTAGTGGTTAACTAGTGGTTAGAGCGTTGGGCCAGTAACCAACAGGTATCCTAGTGGTTAGAGCGTTGGTTAGTTAGTGGTTAACTAGTGGTTAGAGCGTTGGGCCAGTAACCAACAGGTAGCCTAGTGGTTAGAGGCAGGTAGCCTAGTGGTTAGAGGCAGGTATCCTAGTGGTTAGAGCGTTGGTTAGTTAGTGGTTAACTAGTGGTTAGAGCGTTGGGCCAGTAACCAACAGGTATCCTAGTGGTTAGAGCGTTGGTTAGTTAGTGGTTAACTAGTGGTTAGAGCGTTGGGCCAGTAACCAACAGGTATCCTAGTGGTTAGAGCGTTGGTTAGTTAGTGGTTAACTAGTGGTTAGAGCGTTGGGCCAGTAACCAACAGGTATCCTAGTGGTTAGAGCGTTGGTTAGTTAGTGGTTAACTAGTGGTTAGAGCGTTGGGCCAGTAACCAACAGGTATCCTAGTGGTTAGAGCGTTGGTTAGTTAGTGGTTAACTAGTGGTTAGAGCGTTGGGCCAGTAACCAACAGGTATCCTAGTGGTTAGAGCGTTGGTTAGTTAGTGGTTAACTAGTGGTTAGAGCGTTGGGCCAGTAACCAACAGGTATCCTAGTGGTTAGAGCGTTGGTTAGTTAGTGGTTAACTAGTGGTTAGAGCGTTGGGCCAGTAACCAACAGGTATCCTAGTGGTTAGAGCGTTGGTTAGTTAGTGGTTAACTAGTGGTTAGAGCGTTGGGCCAGTAACCAACAGGTATCCTAGTGGTTAGAGCGTTGGTTAGTTAGTGGTTAACTAGTGGTTAGAGCGTTGGGCCAGTAACCAACAGGTATCCTAGTGGTTAGAGCGTTGGTTAGTTAGTGGTTAACTAGTGGTTAGAGCGTTGGGCCAGTAACCAACAGGTATCCTAGTGGTTAGAGCGTTGGTTAGTTAGTGGTTAACTAGTGGTTAGAGCGTTGGGCCAGTAACCAACAGGTATCCTAGTGGTTAGAGCGTTGGTTAGTTAGTGGTTAACTAGTGGTTAGAGCGTTGGTTAGTTAGTGGTTAACTAGTGGTTAGAGCGTTGGTTAGTTAGTGGTTAACTAGTGGTTAGAGCGTTGGTTAGTTAGTGGTTAACTAGTGGTTAGAGCGTTGGGCCAGTAACCAACAGGTATCCTAGTGGTTAGAGCGTTGGGCCAGTAACCAGTAACTATAATAATAACTAGATGGTGATTTTAAGTAGCGTTGTAATAAATAACTCGATGGCAACATGAAGTGGAATTGTGGGACTTGCTTTAGCTCTTTAAAAAAGTATTTTGTGGAAGTGGAAGAAGTGTTTCAGTTTTAGATTTGAACAGGGTGGCGCAGTGGTCTAGGGCACTGCATCGCAGTGCTAGCTGCGCCACCAGAGTCTCTGGGTTCGCGCCCAGGCTCTGTCGCAGCCGGCCGCAACCGGGAGGTCCGTGGGGCGACGCACAATTGGCATAGCGTCGTCCGGGTTAGGGAGGGTTTGGCCGGTAGGGATATCCTTGTCTCAGTATGTAAAAATGTAATGAAATGTAATGAAATGTAAAAAATGTAATAAAATGTATGCACTCTACTGTAAGTCGCTCTGGATAAGAGCGTCTGCTAAATGACTTAAATGTAATGTAGATTTGAAAAGCAGAGCGATAGACTACGATGTCATACTCTTTAAGTTTTTGTTTAAGTTGTTGGGAAAGTGGTCAAACTACGGCGGAGCTGGAACCCCCATCGCTACATGGGATCTGGGGTCGGGAAGACTCACCACTACATCAGACCCTGGCACCATGTTATTCTGTACAGTATACTGGCTAAAGTCATGGCATATAGACGGTACATTCAGAGGGTAGTCATCAAAACAATGTGTAATTGTCACGTGTACAACAGGTGTAGTAGACCTTACAGTGAAATGCTGAATACAACAGGTGTAGTAGACCTTACAGTGAAATGGTGAATACAACAGGTGTAGTAGACCTTACAGTGAAATGCTGAATACAACAGGTGTAGTAGACTTTACAGTGAAATGCTGAATACAACAGGTGTAGTAGACCTTACAGTGAAATGCTGAATACAACAGGTGTAGTAGACCTTACAGTGAAATGCTGAATACAACAGGTGTAGTAGACTTTACAGTGAAATGCTGAATACAACAGGTGTAGTAGACCTTACAGTGAAATGCTGAATACAACAGGTGTAGTAGACCTTACAGTGAAATGCTGAATACAACAGGTGTAGTAGACCTTACAGTGAAATGCTGAATACAACAGGTGTAGTAGACCTTACAGTGAAATGCTGAATACAACAGGTGTAGTAGACCTTACAGTGAAATGCTGAATACAACAGGTGTAGTAGACCTTACAGTGAAATGCTGAATACAACAGGTGTAGTAGACCTCACAGTGAAATGCTGAATACAACAGGTGTAGTAGACCTTACAGTGAAATGCTGAATACAGCAGGTGTAGTAGACCTTACAGTGAAACGCTGAATACAACAGGTGTAGTAGACCTTACAGTGAAATGCTGAATACAACAGGTGTAGTAGACCTCACAGTGAAATGCTGAATACAACAGGTGTAGTAGACCTCACAGTGAAATGCTGAATACAACAGGTGTAGTAGACCTCACAGTGAAATGCTGAATACAACAGGTGTAGTAGACCTTACAGTGAAATGCTGAATACAACAGGTGTAGTAGACCTTACAGTGAAATGCTGAATACAACAGGTGTAGTAGACCTTACAGTGAAATGCTGAATACAACAGGTGTAGTAGACCTTACAGTGAAATGCTGAATACAACAGGTGTAGTAGACCTTACAGTGAAATGCTGAACACAACAGGTGTAGTAGACCTTACAGTGAAATGCTGAATACAACAGGTGTAGTAGACCTCACAGTGAAATGCTGAATACAACAAGTGTAGTAGACCTCACAGTGAAATGCTGAATATAACAGGTGTAGTAGACCTTACAGTGAAATGCTGAATACAACAAGTGTAGTAGACCTCACAGTGAAATGCTGAATACAACAGGTGTAGTAGACCGTACAGTGAAATGCTGAATACAACAGGTGTAGTAGACCTCACAGTGAAATGCTGAATACAACAGGTGTAGTAGACCTTACAGTGAAATGCTGAATACAACAGGTGTAGTAGACCGTACAGTGAAATGCTGAATACAACAGGTGTAGTAGACTTTACAGTGAAATGCTGAATACAACAGGTGTAGTAGACCTTACAGTGAAATGCTGAATACAACAGGTGTAGTAGACCTTACAGTGAAATGCTGAATACAACAGGTGTAGTAGACCTTATAGTGAAATGCTGAATACAACAGGTGTAGTAGACTTTACAGTGAAATGCTGAATACAACAGGTGTAGTAGACCTTACAGTGAAATGCTGAATACAACAGGTGTAGTAGACCTCACAGTGAAATGCTGAATACAACAGGTGTAGTAGACCTCACAGTGAAATGCTGAATACAACAGGTGTAGTAGACCTTACAGTGAAATGCTGAATACAACAGGTGTAGTAGACCTCACAGTGAAATGCTGAATACAACAGGTGTAGTAGACCTTACAGTGAAATGCTGAATACAACAGGTGTAGTAGACCTTACAGTGAAATGCTGAATACAACAGGTGTAGTAGACCTTACAGTGAAATGCTGAATACAACAGGTGTAGTAGACCTTACAGTGAAATGCTGAATACAACAGGTGTAGTAGACCTTACAGTGAAACGCTGAATACAACAGGTGTAGTAGACCTTACAGTGAAATGCTGGATACAACAGGTGTAGTAGACCTTACAGTGAAATGCTGAATACAACAGGTGTAGTAGACCTTACAGTGAAATGCTGAATACAACAGGTGTAGTAGACCTTACAGTGAAATGCTGAATACAACAGGTGTAGTAGACCTTACAGTGAAATGCTGAATACAACAGGTGTAGACATCACAGTGAAATGCTGAATACAACAGGTGTAGTAGACCTTACAGTGAAATGCTGAAGACAACAGGTGTAGTAGACCTTACAGTGAAATGCTGAATACAACAGGTGTAGTAGACCTTACAGTGAAATGCTGAATACAACAGGTGTAGACATCACAGTGAAATGCTGAATACAACAGGTGTAGTAGACCTTACAGTGAAATGCTGAATACAACAGGTGTAGACATCACAGTGAAATGCTGAATACAACAGGTGTAGTAGACCTTACAGTGAAATGCTGAATACAACAGGTGTAGTAGACCTTACAGTGAAATGCTGAATACAACAGGTGTAGTAGACCTTGCAGTGAAATGCTGAATAAAACAGGTAGACCTCACAGTGAAATGCTGAATACAACAAGTGTAGTAGACCTCACAGTGAAATGCTGAATACAACAGGTGTAGTAGACCTTACAGTGAAATGCTGAATACAACAAGTGTAGTAGACCTCACAGTGAAATGCTGAATACAACAGGTGTAGTAGACCGTACAGTGAAATGCTGAATACAACAGGTGTAGTAGACCTCACAGTGAAATGCTAAATACAACAGGTGTAGACCTTACAGTGAAATGCTGAATACAACAGGTGTAGTAGACCTTACAGTGAAATGCTGAATAAAACAGGTAGACCTCACAGTGAAATGCTGAATACAACAAGTGTAGTAGACCTCACAGTGAAATGCTGAATACAACAGGTGTAGTAGACCTTACAGTGAAATGCTGAATACAACAAGTGTAGTAGACCTCACAGTGAAATGCTGAATACAACAGGTGTAGTAGACCGTACAGTGAAATGCTGAATACAACAGGTGTAGTAGACCTCACAGTGAAATGCTGAATACAACAGGTGTAGTAGACCTTACAGTGAAATGCTGAATACAACAGGTGTAGTAGACCGTACAGTGAAATGCTGAATACAACAGGTGTAGTAGACTTTACAGTGAAATGCTGAATACAACAGGTGTAGTAGACCTTACAGTGAAATGCTGAATACAACAGGTGTAGTAGACCTTACAGTGAAATGCTGAATACAACAGGTGTAGTAGACCTTATAGTGAAATGCTGAATACAACAGGTGTAGTAGACTTTACAGTGAAATGCTGAATACAACAGGTGTAGTAGACCTTACAGTGAAATGCTGAATACAACAGGTGTAGTAGACCTCACAGTGAAATGCTGAATACAACAGGTGTAGTAGACCTCACAGTGAAATGCTGAATACAACAGGTGTAGTAGACCTTACAGTGAAATGCTGAATACAACAGGTGTAGTAGACCTCACAGTGAAATGCTGAATACAACAGGTGTAGTAGACCTTACAGTGAAATGCTGAATACAACAGGTGTAGTAGACCTTACAGTGAAATGCTGAATACAACAGGTGTAGTAGACCTTACAGTGAAATGCTGAATACAACAGGTGTAGTAGACCTTACAGTGAAATGCTGAATACAACAGGTGTAGTAGACCTTACAGTGAAACGCTGAATACAACAGGTGTAGTAGACCTTACAGTGAAATGCTGGATACAACAGGTGTAGTAGACCTTACAGTGAAATGCTGAATACAACAGGTGTAGTAGACCTTACAGTGAAATGCTGAATACAACAGGTGTAGTAGACCTTACAGTGAAATGCTGAATACAACAGGTGTAGTAGACCTTACAGTGAAATGCTGAATACAACAGGTGTAGACATCACAGTGAAATGCTGAATACAACAGGTGTAGTAGACCTTACAGTGAAATGCTGAAGACAACAGGTGTAGTAGACCTTACAGTGAAATGCTGAATACAACAGGTGTAGTAGACCTTACAGTGAAATGCTGAATACAACAGGTGTAGACATCACAGTGAAATGCTGAATACAACAGGTGTAGTAGACCTTACAGTGAAATGCTGAATACAACAGGTGTAGACATCACAGTGAAATGCTGAATACAACAGGTGTAGTAGACCTTACAGTGAAATGCTGAATACAACAGGTGTAGTAGACCTTACAGTGAAATGCTGAATACAACAGGTGTAGTAGACCTCACAGTGAAATGCTAAATACAACAGGTGTAGACCTTACAGTGAAATGCTGAATACAACAGGTGTAGTAGACCTTACAGTGAAATGCTGAATAAAACAGGTAGACCTCACAGTGAAATGCTGAATACAACAAGTGTAGTAGACCTCACAGTGAAATGCTGAATACAACAGGTGTAGTAGACCTTACAGTGAAATGCTGAATACAACAAGTGTAGTAGACCTCACAGTGAAATGCTGAATACAACAGGTGTAGTAGACCGTACAGTGAAATGCTGAATACAACAGGTGTAGTAGACCTTACAGTGAAATGCTGAATACAACAGGTGTAGTAGACCTTACAGTGAAATGCTGAATACAACAGGTGTAGTAGACCGTACAGTGAAATGCTGAATACAACAGGTGTAGTAGACCTTACAGTGAAATGCTGAATACAACAGGTGTAGTAGACCTCACAGTGAAATGCTGAATACAACAGGTGTAGTAGACCTCACAGTGAAATGCTGAATACAACAGGTGTAGTAGACCTTACAGTGAAATGCTGAATACAACAGGTGTAGTAGACCTCACAGTGAAATGCTGAATACAACAGGTGTAGTAGACCTTACAGTGAAATGCTGAATACAACAGGTGTAGTAGACCTTACAGTGAAATGCTGAATACAACAGGTGTAGTAGACCTTACAGTGAAATGCTGAATACAACAGGTGTAGTAGACCTTACAGTGAAATGCTGAATACAACAGGTGTAGTAGACCTTACAGTGAAACGCTGAATACAACAGGTGTAGTAGACCTTACAGTGAAATGCTGGATACAACAGGTGTAGTAGACCTTAGAGTGAAATGCTGAATACAACAGGTGTAGTAGACCTTACAGTGAAATGCTGAATACAACAGGTGTAGTAGACCTTACAGTGAAATGCTGAATACAACAGGTGTAGTAGACCTTACAGTGAAATGCTGAATACAACAGGTGTAGACATCACAGTGAAATGCTGAATACAACAGGTGTAGTAGACCTTACAGTGAAATGCTGAATACAACAGGTGTAGTAGACCTTACAGTGAAATGCTGAATACAACAGGTGTAGACATCACAGTGAAATGCTGAATACAACAGGTGTAGTAGACCTTACAGTGAAATGCTGAATACAACAGGTGTAGACATCACAGTGAAATGCTGAATACAACAGGTGTAGTAGACCTTACAGTGAAATGCTGAATACAACAGGTGTAGTAGACCTTACAGTGAAATGCTGAATACAACAGGTGTAGTAGACCTCACAGTGAAATGCTAAATACAACAGGTGTAGACCTTACAGTGAAATGCTGAATACAACAGGTGTAGTAGACCTTACAGTGAAATGCTGAATAAAACAGGTAGACCTCACAGTGAAATGTTGAATACAACAGGTGTAGACCTCACAGTGAAATGCTGAATACAACAGGTGTAGTAGACCTTACAGTGAAATGCTGAATACAACAGGTGTAGTAGACCTCACAGTGAAATGCTGAATACAACAGGTGTAGTAGACCTTACAGTGAAATGCTGAATACAACAGGTGTAGTAGACCTTACAGTGAAATGCTGAATACAACAGGTGTAGTAGACCTTACAGTGAAATGCTGAATACAACAGGTGTAGTAGACCTTACAGTGAAATGCTGAATACAACAGGTGTAGTAGACCTTACAGTGAAACGCTGAATACAACAGGTGTAGTAGACCTTACAGTGAAATGCTGGATACAACAGGTGTAGTAGACCTTAGAGTGAAATGCTGAATACAACAGGTGTAGTAGACCTTACAGTGAAATGCTGAATACAACAGGTGTAGTAGACCTTACAGTGAAATGCTGAATACAACAGGTGTAGTAGACCTTACAGTGAAATGCTGAATACAACAGGTGTAGACATCACAGTGAAATGCTGAATACAACAGGTGTAGTAGACCTTACAGTGAAATGCTGAATACAACAGGTGTAGTAGACCTTACAGTGAAATGCTGAATACAACAGGTGTAGACATCACAGTGAAATGCTGAATACAACAGGTGTAGTAGACCTTACAGTGAAATGCTGAATACAACAGGTGTAGACATCACAGTGAAATGCTGAATACAACAGGTGTAGTAGACCTTACAGTGAAATGCTGAATACAACAGGTGTAGTAGACCTTACAGTGAAATGCTGAATACAACAGGTGTAGTAGACCTCACAGTGAAATGCTAAATACAACAGGTGTAGACCTTACAGTGAAATGCTGAATACAACAGGTGTAGTAGACCTTACAGTGAAATGCTGAATAAAACAGGTAGACCTCACAGTGAAATGTTGAATACAACAGGTGTAGACCTTACAGTGAAACGCAGAATACAACAGGTGTAATAGACTTAACAGTGAAACGTCGAATACAACAGGTGTAGTAGACCTTACAGTGAAACGCTGAATACAACAGGTGTAGTAGACCTTACAGTGAAACGCTGAATACAACAGGTATTACAGTGGACCTTACAGTGAAATGCTTAATGCCATACCCCTTGACTTATTCCACATTTTGTTTTTTTACAGCCTGAATTTAAATGTATTTAATAGATTTTTTCTCACCCATCTACACACAATACACCATAATGACATCACAATACACCATAATGACATCACAATACACCATAATGGCATCACAGTACACCATAACGACTGTCACGACTTCCGCCGAAGTCGGTCCCTTTCCTTGTTCGGGCGGCGTTCGGCAGTCGACGCCACCGGCCTTCTAGCCATCGCCGATCCACTTTTCATTTTCCATTTGTTTTGTCTTTGTTTTACACACCTGGTTTCAATTCCCCAATGTTCATTATTTAACCCTCTGTTTTCCCCATGGTTTTTGTGCGTGATTGTTTTATGTATGTTCGGTCCGTTATTGTGGGCTCGGTATTTACGACATGTTATTGGAATATTTGAGTAAAGTTCCTTGTGTTATTCATCTCTGCTGTCCTGCGCCTGACTCCTCTGCACCAGCTACACACAGACCACTACAGAATCACGCACCTTGAAAATGGAGTCAGCAGGAGCAGACAACCCCCTTTTTGCGGTCGAGGAGCGCGTCCAGCAGCATGTGACCATGTTGCAACATCTCGGCACCACCATGGATCGCGTGTTGCAGACGATGGACCGATGGGGGAGAGGAGGAGTTCTTCCAGCGCCTCCACCAGTACCACTACAACACGCACCACTGTTCACCCCTCCTTCACCCGGTCCCGGTGTGATTCGGCTACCGGATGCCAGGGGTTCCTACTCCAGCTGGAACTCTACCTGGCGACCGTCCACCCGGCTCCTTCGGGACGTGAGAGCGTGTCCGCCCTCGTCTCCTGTCTCTCAGGGAAAGCCTTGGAGTGGGCCAACGCCATATGGGGGGAAGGAAAAGCGGTGTTGGACCATTACGCGGAGTTCACCCGCCGCTTCGGGCAGTTTTTGACCACCCGCCTGAGGGTAGAGTGGCGGGTGAACGTATGTTCCACCTGAGGCAGGGGACGAGGAGCGCACAGGATTTCGCCTTGGACTTCCGGACCCTGGCCGCCAGCGCGGGATGGAACAACAAGGCCCTGATCGATCACTACCGGTGCAGTCCGCGCGAGGACGTCATTTGCCCATAGTTTAGGGATTCCCATTGTTCCTGTGGATATGCCCTTCCCTGTGCACGCCCTAGATAGTCGACCATTAGGGTCAGGGCTAATTAGGGAGGCCACCGCTCCACTGGGCCTAACCTGGTTGGCCTGTCATGACCCCACTATTTCGTGGCAACAGAGGGCTCTCAAGGGGTGGTCACGAAAGTGCTCGGGGAGGTGTTTAGGGGTTTCCGTCGGTGCTACCACGGTGGAAAGTCCAGACCAGGTCTCCACCGTGCGCATCCCCTCAGAATATGCCGATTTGGCTCTCGCCTTCTGTAAGAAGAGGGCGACTAAATTACCACCCCATCGACGGGGGGATTGTGTGATAAATCTCCTGGTAGACGCAGCATTTCCCAGGAGTCACATGTATCCCCTGTCACAGGAGGAGATGGCGGCTATGGAAATGCATGTCTCTAAATCCCTGGGGGAGGGGTACATTCGGCCCTCCACTTCACCTGCCTCCTCGAGTTTCTTTTTTGTGAAGAAGAAGGATGGAGGTCTGCGCCCGTGCATTGACTATCGAGGTATCAACCAAATAACTGTGAGGTACAGCTACCCGCTGCCTCTCATAGCCAGTGCGATAGAGTCAATGCACGGGGCGCGCTTCTTCATAAAATTGGATCTCAGGAGCGCTTACAACCTGGTGCGTATCCGGGAGGGGGACGAGTGGAAGACGGCATTTGGTACCACCTCAGGGCACTATGAGTACCTTGTCATGCCATACGGGTTGATGAATGCTCCATCAGTCTTCCAGGCCTTTGTAGACAAGATTTTCCGGGACCTGCACGGGCAGGGTGTAGTGGTGTATATCGACGACATTCTGATATACTCCGCTACATGCGCCGAGCATGTGTCCCTGGTGCGCAGGGTGCTTGGTCGACTGTTGGAGCATGACCTGTACGGCAAGGCTGAGAAATGTCTGTTCTTCCAACAGTCCGTCTCCTTCCTAGGGTATCGCATTTCCACTTCAGGGGTGGAGATGGAGAGTGACCACATTTCAGCCGTGCGTAATTGGCCAACTCCCACCACGGTAAAGGAAGTGCAGCGGTTTCTAGGGTTTGCCAACTACTACCGGAGGTTTATCCGGGGCTTTGGTCAGGTAGCGGCTCCCATTACCTCACTGCTGAAGGGGGGACCGGTGCGACTGCGGTGGTCGGCTGATGCGGACAGGGCTTTTGGTCACCTGAAGGCTCTGTTTACCTCGGCTCCCGTGCTGGCTCATCCGGATCCCTCTTTGCGTTCATAGCGGAGGTGGACGCGTCCGAGGCACCAAAGCCACCAAAGCTCCACCCCTGTGATGTGGGGGACCGGGAGCTGTTGGCTGTCGTCAAGGCTCTGAAGGCGTGGAGACATTGGCTTGAGGAGGCTAAACACCCTTTCCTCATCTGGACTGACCACCGCAATCTGGAGTACATCCGAGCGGCGAATAGACTGAACCCTCGCCAGGCAAGGTGGGCCATGTTCTTTACCCGTTTTGTTTTCACCCTGTCCTACAGACCAGCTTCCCAGAACGCTAAGGCAGACACACTGTCCCGGATGTATGACACAGAGGAGCGGTTCATAGATCACACTCCCATACTTCCGGCCTCTTGCCTGGTGGCACCGGTGGTGTGGGAGCTGGACGCGGACATCGAGCCGGTGTTACATACAGAGCCCACTCCCCTCCAGTGTCCAGCTGGGCATCTGTACGTTCCGTCTGCTGTCCGCGACCGTTTGATCTATTGGGCCCACACATCACCCTCCTCTGGTCATCCTGGCATCGGTCGGACAGTGCGCTGTCTTAGTGGGGAGTACTGGTGGTCCACCTTGGCCAAGGACGTGAGGGTTTATGTTTCCTCCCGCTCAGTGTGCACCCAGTGCAAGGCCCCTAGGCACCTGCCCAGAGGGAAGTTACAGCCCTTACCCGTTCCACAACGGCCGTGGTCACACCTATTGGTTGACTTCCTTACGGATATTCCTCCCTCACAGGGTAACACCACGATCCTGGTCGTTGTGGATCGGTTCTCTAAGTCCTGCCGTCTCCTTCCTTTGCCCTGTCTCCCTACGGCCCTACAGACTGCGGAGACGCTGTTTACACACGTCTTCCGGCACTACGGGGTGCCTGAGGATATAGTGTCTGATTGAGGTCCCCAGTTCACATCAAGGGTCTGGAGGGCGTTCATGGAACGTCTCGGGGTCTCGGCCAGACTTACCTCGAGTTTTCACCCCAAGAGTAACGGGCAGGTGGAGAGAGTAAACCAGGATGTGGGTAGGTTTCTATGGTCTTATTGGACTGGCCGGGGGAGTGGGCGGCGTTCATCCCCTGGGCAGAGATGGCCCAAAACTCGATTCGCCACTCCTTCACTAACCTCTCCCCCTTCCAGTGCGTACTGGGGTATCAGCCGGTTCTGGCACCATGGCATCAGAGCCAGATCGAGGCTCCTGCGGTGGACGAATGGTTTAAGCGCTCGGAGGAGACCTGGGACGCCGCTCATGTGCACCTACAACGGGCCGTGAGGCGTCAGAAGGCGAGCGCCGACCGCCACCGCAGTGAGGCCACGGACCAGGTCTGGCTCTTGACCCGAAACCTTCCCCTCCGCCTTCCCTGTCGCAAGCTGGGCCCGCGGTTTGTGGGGCCATTCAAAGTCCTGAGGAGACTGAACGAGGTTTGCTACAGGTTACAGCTTCCCCCCGATTACCGTATTAACCCCTCGTTCCATGTGTCTCTCCTCAGGCCGGTGGTGGCTGGTCCAGTCCAGGAATCTGAGGTGCGGGAGGTTCCTCCGCCCCCTCTGGACATCGAAGGGGCCCCGGCGTATGCTGTTCGCGCCATACTGGACTCGAGGCGTCGGGCGAGGGGCCTTCAGTACCTCGTGGAGTGGGAGGGGTACGGTCCGGAGGAGAGATGCTGGGTGCCGGTGGAGGACGTTTTGGACCCTTCGTTGCTGCGGGAGTTCCACCGTCTCCACACCATAAGGACATCACAAATGCCCATAATGACAAAGTGAAAACATGTTTTAACAATGTTTAAATATACATTGAAAATGAAATACAGAAACATCTCATTTAGATAAGTATTCACACCTCTGAGTCAATACATGTTAGAATCCCTTTTGGCAGCGATTGCAGCTGTGAGTCTTTATGGGTAAGTCTCTAAGAGCTTTGGCCCCCTTGGATTGTACAATATTTGCACATTATTATTTTTTTAATTCTTCAAGCTAAGTCAAGTTGGTTGTTGATCATTGCTAGACAGCCAATTTTAGGTCTTGCCATAGATTTTCAAGCAGATTTAAGTCAAAATGTAAGTCCGCCACTCAGGAACATTCAGGTAAATTTGTCTCCAAGTGTCTGTTGGAAAGCTGAACTGAACCAGGTAATCCTCTAAGATTTTGCCTGTGCTTAGCTTTCCCCCCAAAAACTCCCTTGCTGATGACAAGCATACCCATAATATGATGCATCCACCACGATACTGGAAAATATGAGGAGTTGTCACGTTTACTCCCGCTCGGTTTATTAACCACCAGATCTGGCATTCATCATTACGCGCACCTGCGCTTCATCATTACGCGCACCTGCGCTTCATCAATGGGCACATCTGGACTCCATCACTTCACTGATGACCTCCCTTATATCTGTCACTCGCTTAGTTCCATTGCCCAAGCAGTATTGACTTTGTGTTTCATGTCTGTACACTACGCATGCATCTTGTATTGGTCCATGGTCTGTTTATTATTAAACTCACCACCTGCACTTGCTTCCCGACTCCCAGCGTCTCCGTTACAGAATACTGCCTCACCAAATGGAAGCAGCAGGAAATCAGGACATCTACCAGACAGTCGACGAACAGGGATACCTACTTCGTAAGCACCACGACCAGTTGGCACAACCGGGGACGGCTATGGAAAAGGTTCTTCGCAGTCTTCAACGTCTCGAACATGTCCGAGAGGCGTTGCCTTCCACTAGCGGAGGAACCCAATCTAAATACCGTCGCTTCCTACTCCAGTGCTCCTTCTATTTTGGGCATCAGATGGGAGCCCCCACCACTGAGAGGTCCAAGGTTGCCACGGTTATTTGTCTGCTGACTGGACAGGTGTTGGAGTGGGCTACGGCTATTTGGGAGAAGAGGAGCTTCGTATGAAAAGCTATTTTTGATCATCCACCGGCGGGCAGAGAGGGGGGTGAGCGCCTCCTCCAACTACGGCAGGATGACCAGACCACTACCGAGAACGGCGCTCACCTTCCCAAGAGGACATTGCGATGGCCATCCGGTTGGATAATTTACTTCGGGAGCGTCAGTACCCACATCGCTTCTCTCCCTCCCTCAGTAAACACTCTGTAGCAGAGCCTGAACTTATGGAGGTAGGGGTCACACGCCTCCCCGCGGCGGAGCGACGCAGACAGAGACAGCTGAGGTTCTGTCTCTATTGTGGTCAAGGGGGGCACCAGCTTCAGCAGTGTCCAGGTTGTGCCAACTTAGGATCCACGAGAGCAGAGGGACGGTCACGTGATCTTCCACCTCCTGGAGCAGGTTTGAGTATCACATCTTCATCAGTTTCTGTTAAACCCTTTGTAGTGTCTATCACACTAGCTGGCTGTCCCTCATGTATTGTTTCTACAGAGCTAGTGGATTCCGGTGCTTCTCTCTTTCATGGAGAAACTGGGGGTCACGGTCAGCCTCACTTCCGGGTACCGGCCTCAGTCCAACGGGCAGGTGGAGAGGATGAACCAGGAGCTGGGGAGGTTCTTGAGGAGTCACTGCCAGGACTGGCAGGGAGAGTGGGAGAGTGGGCCCGATACCTTCTCTGAGCGGAATATGCCCAGAATTCATTATGTTACTCCTCAACCGGGCTTACTCCCTTCCATTGTGTCCTGGGTTATCAGCCGACCCTGGCTCCGTGGACTCCGAGCCAGACCGAGGTCCCTGCAGTGGACAAATGGTTCCGGCGCGCAGAGGAGGTTTGGAGTGATGCTCATGTGAGGCTCCAGCGTGCCATCTGTCGCCAGAAGGAGCAGGCGGATCACCACCGCAGGGAGGTGCATGTGTTCCATCCTGGTGATCGCATCTGGCTATCCACCAGGAACCTCCCACTCCGCCTGCCCTGCAAGAAGCTGAGCCCCTGGTTTTGTCGGGCTGTTCAAAGTTCTCCGGAGGGTCAACAAGGTGACGTATAGGTTACAGCTTCCCGTTGACTACCATATCTCACCTTCGTTTCATATCTTCCTTCTCAGGCCGGTGGTTCCTGGTCCCCTGGCTGATGTTGTCCCCCACAACACCCCTGTCCCCCACATCCGCCCCCCACATCCGCCCCCCTGGACGTCGAGGGAGATCCCGCCTATGCCGTCAGATCCCTACTGGACTCCCGACGTTGTGGGGGTCGTCTCCAGTACCTGGTGGACTGGGAGGAGTACGGTCCAGAGGAGCGGTGTTGGGTTCTGGCGAAGGATATTCTGGACCCCGACATCGTCCCGGATTTCCATCTTCGCCACCGGGACCGGACCGCTCCTCGTCCTCAGATAATTGTAAAATCATGTTAAACACTATTTATTGTGAGTGAGTCCATGCAACTTATTATGTGACTTGTTAAGCACATTTTTACTCCTGAACTTATGTAGGCTTGCTATAAGGTTGAATACTGACTCAAGACATTTCAGCTTTTCATATTTTTGTTAAGGCTGTCGCTTTCCTCATCCTCGGATGAGGTGAGGAGAGAAGGATCTTCAGACCAAAATGCGGTTTCAGGGAAATAAGCCATCTTTTATTTTATAACAGGAAAAAAACTGATGATGATGGCAACACGAAACAAACACTTGAACAAACTTACAAAATAACAAAACGACGTAGAACGAAACCTGAACATAAACTCACATTACTAAAACGTAAACTCACGAACAGGAACGTTACATCAAAACGCACGAACAGCCAAACAGCCCCGTAAGTGAAAATACATCGACAACGACGAAGACATCACAGGAGACAATCACCCACAAACAAACAGTGAGAATGCCCTACCTAAATATGACTCTTAATTAGAGGAAAATGCAAACCACCTGCCTCTAATCAAGAGCCATACCAGGTAACCCAAAACCAACATAGAAACAGATAACATAGACTGCCCACCCAAAACACATGCCCTGACCATAAACACATAAAAAACAACATAAAACAGGTCAGGACTGTTACAGAACCCCCCCCCTCAAGGTGCGAATGCCGGGCGCACCAGCACAAAGTCCAGGGGAGGGTCCGGGTGGGCAGTTGACCACGGTGGTGGTTCCGGCTCAGGACGCTGTCCCCATACCACCATAGTCACTCCCCTCTTCTGTCTACCCCTTCTAATGACCACCCTAACACTACCCTCCCCTAAATAAACGGCCAGCACCGGAACAAGGGGCAGCACCGGGACAAGGGGCAGCACCGGGACAAGGGGTAGCACCGGGACAAGGGGCAGCACCGGAACAAGGGGCAGCACCAGGATAAGGACCAGCACCGGAATAAGGGGCAGCACCGGGACAAGGGGCAGCACCGGGACAAGGGGCAGCACCGGGACAAGGGGCAGCACCGAGACAAGGGGCAGCACCGGGACAAGGGGCAGCACCGGGACAAGGGGCAGCACCGGGACAAGGGGCAGCACCGGGACAAGGGGCAGATCCCGGCTGAAGGACTCTGGCAGGTCCTGTTTAGACGGCTCTGGCAGGTCCTGACTGGACGGCTCTGGCAGGTCCATGCAGGCTGACGGCTCTCGACGCTCATGGCAGACTGACGGCTCTCTACGCTCATGACAGGCTGACGGCTCTCTACGCTCATGGCAGGCTGACGGCTCTCGACGCTCATGGCAGACTGACGGCTCTCGACGCTCATGGCAGGCTGACGGCTCTCGACGCTCATGGCTCTCTGACGGCTCTGGCTGCTCATGGCTCTCTGACGGCTCTGGCTGCTCATGGCTCTCTGACGGCTCTGGCTGCTCATGGCTCTCTGACGGCTCTGGCTGCTCATGGCTCTCTGACGGCTCTGGCTGCTCATGGCTCTCTGACGGCTCTGGCTGCTCATGGCTCTCTGACGGCTCTGGCTGCTCATGGCTCTCTGACGGCTCTTGCTGCTCATGGCTCGCTGGCGGCTCTGGCAGATCCTGTCTGGTTGGCGGCTCTGGCAGATCCTGTCTGGTTGGCGGCTCTGGCAGATCCTGTCTGGTTGGCGGCTCTGGCAGATCCTGTCTGGTTGGCGGCTCTGGCAGATCCTGTCTGGTTGGCGGCTCTGGCAGATCCTGTCTGGCGGGCGGCTCTAGCGGCTCCTGTCTGGCTGACGGCTCTAGCGGCTCCTGTCTGGCGGATGGCTCTGTAGGCTCATGGCAGACGGGCGGCTTTGCAGGCTCATGGCAGACGGGCGGCTTTGCAGGCTCCTGGCAGACGGATGACTCAGATGGCGCTGGGGAGACGGATGGCTCAGATGACGCTGGGGAGACGGATGGCTCAGATGGCGCTGGGAAGACGGATGGCTCAGATGGCGCTGGGGAGACGGATAGCTCTGTAGGGAGGAGAAGGAGAGACAGCCTGGTGCGTGGTCTAGGCACCGGCTGCGCTGGAGAGGAGGAAACAGCAGGAGAGAGCACCCGGAGAGACAGCCTGGTACGGGGGGCTGCCACCGGAGGACTGGTACATGGAGGTGGCACCGGGTCTACCGGACCGTGAAGGAGGACACGTGCTCTTGAGCACCGAGCCTCCCCAACCTTACCAGATTGAATGGACCCCGTAGCCCTGCCAGTGCGGCGAGGTGGAATAGCCCGCACTGGGCTATGCAGGCGAACCGGGGACACCACCTGTAAGGCTGGTGCCATGTACACCGGCCCGAGGAGACGTACTGGTGACCAGATACGTTGGGCCGGCTTCATGGCACTCGGCTCGATGCCCAACCTAGCCCTCCCAGTGCGGCAAGGTGGAATAGCCCGCACTGGGCTAAGCACGCGTACTGGGGACACCGTGCGCTTTACCGCATAACACGGTGTCTTACCAGTACGACGCCTACTACCTCCACGGTAAGCACGGGGAGTTGGCTCGGGTATCCTACCCGGCTTTGCCACACTCCTCGTGTGCCCCCCCCAAGAAATTTTTTGGTCTGACTCACGGGCTCCCAACCGCGTCGTCGCGCTGCCTCCTCATACCAGCGCCTCTCAGCCTTCGCTGCTTCCAACTCCTCCTTAGGACGGCGATATTCCCCTGGTTGAGCCCAAGGTCCTCTACCGTCCAAGATCTCCTCCCAAGTCCAGAAGTTCTTGTTGCTCCGTCGAGCATTCCCATACCGCTTGGTCTCTGTTTGTTGGTGGGTGATTCTGTTAAGGCTGTCGCTTTCCTCATCCTCGGATGAGGTGAGGAGAGAAGGATCTTCAGACCAAAATGCGGTTTCAGGGAAATAAGCCATCTTTTATTTTATAACAGGAAAAAAACTGATGATGATGGCAACACGAAACAAACACTTGAACAAACTTACAAAATAACAAAACGACGTAGAACGAAACCTGAACATAAACTCACATTACTAAAACGTAAACTCACGAACAGGAACGTTACATCAAAACGCACGAACAGCCAAACAGCCCCGTAAGTGAAAATACATCGACAACGACGAAGACATCACAGGAGACAATCACCCACAAACAAACAGTGAGAATGCCCTACCTAAATATGACTCTTAATTAGAGGAAAATGCAAACCACCTGCCTCTAATCAAGAGCCATACCAGGTAACCCAAAACCAACATAGAAACAGATAACATAGACTGCCCACCCAAAACACATGCCCTGACCATAAACACATAAAAAACAACATAAAACAGGTCAGGACTGTTACAATTTTTTTTTTTTTATTATTTTGTAAAATGTCTAAACATAATTCCACTTTGACATTATGGTGTATTGTGTGTAGGCCAGTGACACAAAATATCAATTTAATCCGTTTTAAATGCAGGCTGGAACACAACAAAATGTTGAAAAAGTCAAGAGGTGTGAACGCTTTCTGAAGGCTCTGTATCCAACTCCTCAACCTAGTAGTGAAAGTCGATATGAGGAGAGAAAATAACTGAAAAATGTATGAATCCAAAAAACAGTATAATCACTTCCTGGAGCATATCCATTAAAGGTATGTGTTGGTATGTACCTGTAAAAAGTCTGTCCTTCTCTGAGCTTGTGTCACAATTGCACCCTATTCCCTATAAAGTACACTACTTTTTGACCAGAGCCCCTATGTGTCCTGATCAAAAGTAGTGCACTACGTAGGGAATAGGGTGCCATTTGGGATGCACACTGTGTCCCCCAACCCCCCCCCCCCCCCCCTTGTGTCCCCCCCTGTGTGTGTGTCCCCCCATTGTAAATAATAGCGAGAGGGAAGCCAGTCATTAAACTTTAAAAAGTCTCCATCCCTGAGCTTTCAATGTTTAGTCCCTCAGGGTCTGAAGAAAGGGAACTTCAGTCTGCTATGGCCTAATTCAGTCTGCTATTTCCAGTTTCAAGTTTCGAGTTTATTTGTCACACGCACAAGTGCTTGCCTCTGAAAATGTATTTTAAAGAACACCTTTTCTTTAAAAGTGTGGAGGCATCTAAAAACAACTTTGTTTAAAAACGCAATGCATCATCAACAAGAGAGCAATATGCACTATATGCAGGAGTCACAGTGGTTTGATTTGTGAGATGCATGCAAGGATGACAGACAGACAGACAGACAGACAGACAGACAGACATACAGACAGACAGACAGACAGACAGACAGACAGACAGACAGACAGACAGACAGACAGACAGACACAAACAAACAGTAACGGAGAGTAACAGACAGACAGACAGTAACAGACAAACAGTAACAGAGAGTAACAGACAGACAGATAGACAGAAACAGGCAGTAGCAGATAGACAAACGGTAACAGACAGACATACTGTAACAGACAGACAGTAAAAGACAGACAGGCAGTAAAAGACAGACAGACACTAACAGGCAGTAACAGACAGACAGTAACCGACAGTAACAGGCAGGCAGACAGACAGTAACAGACAGACAGTAACAGACAGACAGTAACATAAAGTAACAGACATACAACAACAGCCGGTAACAGACAGACAGACAGACAGACATACAGACAGACAGACAGACATACAGTAACAGACAGTAACGGGCAGTAACAGACAGACATATGACCAGTCTAACAGACAGACGAAAAGACGGACAGACAGACAGACAGTAACACACAGTAACAGACAGTAACAGACAGACAGTAACACACAGTAACAGACAGTAACAGACAGACAGTAACCGACAGTAACAGGCAGTAACAGACAGACAGTAACCGACAGTAACAGGCAGGCAGACAGACAGTAACAGACAGACAGTAACAGACAGACAGTAACATAAAGTAACAGACATACAACAACAGCCGGTAACAGACAGACAGACAGACAGACGTACAGACAGACAGTAACACACAGTAACAGACAGTAACAGACAGACAGTAACCGACAGTAACAGGCAGGCAGACAGACAGTAACAGACAGACAGTAACAGACAGACAGTAACATAAAGTAACAGACATACAACAACAGCCGGTAACAGACAGACAGACATACAGACATACAGACAGTAACAGACATACAGACAGTAACATAAAGTAACAGACATACAGATAGAAACATACAGTAACAGACATACAGATAGAAACATACAGTAACAGACATACAGATAGTAACATACAGACAGGCAGTAACAGACACACAGATAGAAACATACAGTAACAGACATGCAGACAGACAGACAGAGAGTAACAAATAGTAACATACAGACAGTAACAGACAGACAGATAGTAACATACAGTAACAGACATACAGACAGACAGACAGATAGTAACATACAGTAACAGACACACAGATAGAAACATACAGTAACAGACATACAGATAGAAACATACAGTAACAGACATACAGATAGAAACATACAGTAACAGACATACAGATAGTAACATACAGTAACAGACACACAGATAGTAACATAGAGTAACAGACAAACAGACAGACAGACAGATAGTAACATACAGTAACAGACATGCAGACAGACAGACAGTAACAAATAGTAACATACAGACAGTAACAGACAGACAGATAGTAACATAGAGTAACAGACATACAGATAGTAACATACAGTAACAGACACACAGATAGTAACATAGAGTAACAGACATACAGATAGTAACATACAGTAACAGACAAACAGACAGACAGACAGATAGTAACATACAGTAACAGACAGACAGATAGTAACATACAGTAACAGACATGCAGACAGACAGACAGTAACAAATAGTAACATACAGACAGTAACAGACAGACAGATAGTAACATAGAGTAACAGACATACAGATAGTAACATACAGTAACAGACAAACAGACAGACAGACAGATAGTAACATACAGTAACAGACAGACAGATAGTAACATAGAGTAACAGACATACAGATAGTAACATACAGTAACAGACATACAGATAGTAACATACAGTAACAGACACACAGATAGTAACATAGAGTAACAGACATACAGATAGTAACATACAGTAACATACAGACAGTAACAGACAGACAGATAGTAACATAGAGTAACAGACATACAGATAGTAACATAGAGTAACAGACATACAGATAGTAACATACAGTAACAGACAAACAGACAGACAGACAGATAGTAACATACAGTAACAGACAGACAGATAGTAACATAGAGTAACAGACATGCAGACAGACAGACAGATAGTAACATACAGTAACAGACAAACAGACAGACAGACAGATAGTAACATACAGTAACAGACAGACAGATAGTAACATACAGTAACAGACATGCAGACAGACAGACAGTAACAAATAGTAACATACAGACAGTAACAGACAGACAGATAGTAACATACAGTAACAGACATACAGATAGTAACATAGAGTAACAGATATACAGATAGTAACATACAGTAACAGACACACAGATAGAAACATACAGTAACAGACAAACAGACAGACAGACAGACAGAGAGTAACAAACAGACAGACAGTAACAAATAGTAACATACAGACAGTAACAGACAGACAGATAGTAACATACAGTAACAGACAAACAGACAGACAGACAGACCGTAACAAATAGTAACATACAGACAGACAGACAGACAGATAGTAACATACAGTAACAGACAGACAGACAGACAGACAGACAGACAGACAGACAGACAGACAGATAGTAACATACAGTAACAGACAGACAGACAGACAGACAGACAGACAGACAGACAGACACAAACAAACAGTAACGGAGAGTAACAGACAGACAGACAGTAACAGACAAACAGTAACAGAGAGTAACAGACAGACAGATAGACAGAAACAGGCAGTAGCAGATAGACAAACGGTAACAGACAGACATACTGTAACAGACAGACAGTAAAAGACAGACAGGCAGTAAAAGACAGACAGACACTAACAGGCAGTAACAGACAGACAGTAACCGACAGTAACAGGCAGGCAGACAGACAGTAACAGACAGACAGTAACAGACAGACAGTAACATAAAGTAACAGACATACAACAACAGCCGGTAACAGACAGACAGACATACAGACATACAGACAGACAGACAGACATACAGTAACAGACAGTGACGGGCAGTAACAGACAGACATATGACCAGTCTAACAGACAGACGAACAGACGGACAGACAGACAGACGAACAGACAGACAGTAACACACAGTAACAGACAGTAACAGACAGACAGTAACCGACAGTAACAGGCAGGCAGACAGACAGTAACAGACAGACAGTAACAGACAGACAGTAACATAAAGTAACAGACATACAACAACAGCCGGTAACAGACAGACAGACATACAGACATACAGACAGACAGACAGACATACATACAGTAACAGACAGTGACGGGCAGTAACAGACAGACATATGACCAGTCTAACAGACAGACGAACAGACGGACAGACAGACAGACGAACAGACAGACAGTAACACACAGGAACAGACAGCAACAGACAGACAGTAACAGACAGACAGATAGTAACAGACAGACAGAGAGTAACATACAGTAACAGACATGCAGACAGACAGACAGACAGTAACAAATAGTAACAGACAGACAGTAACAGACAGACAGAGAGTAACATACAGTAACAGACATGCAGACAGACAGACAGTAACAAATAGTAACAGACAGACAGTAACAAATAGTAACAGACAGACAGTAACAGACAGACAGAGAGTAACATACAGTAACAGACAAACAGACAGACAGACAGACAGTAACAAATAGTAACATACAGACAGTAACAGACAGACAGGCAGTAACAAATAGTAACATACAGACAGTAACAGACAGACAGATAGTAACATAGAGTAATAGACAGACAGACAGACAGACAGACAGACAGACAGACCGTAACAGACATATAGTAACAGACAGTAACATACAGACAGTAACAGACGGACAGGTAGTGCCATCGAGTAATAGACAGACAGACACAGACGGTAACAGACAGACAGTGACAGACGGTAACAGACAGACAGTAACAGACAGACAGATAGTAACATAGAGTAATAGACAGACAGACAGACAGACAGACAGACAGACAGACAGACTAACAAACTAACAGACTAGCAGACAGACAGACATACAGTAACAGACAGTGTAGTGTATAAGGCTATTAAGAGAGGAAGGGAAAGCATTGCTCTAGATTCCTCCCCTGCAGGCCATGTTTGTAGAGAACGAAATAAAGAAGAGAGAGAGCAAGAGAGAGAGAGAGAAAGAGGGAGGGATAAAGAAATAGAGGGAGGGAGAGGGTTAACCCTTCACCCTCTCCCTCCCTCTCTTAAAACCCCTTCACCCTCTCCCTCCCTCTATTTCTTTATCCCTCCCTCTTTTACCTCTTTTTCTCTCTCTCTCTTGCTCTCTCTCTCCTTTATTTCGTTCTCTACAAATATGGCCTGCAGGGGAGGAATCTAGAGCAATGCTCTCCTGCTCATAAAAGGGAACATATGTACCAAGTGAAGAGGAAAGGTGAATTCAACAGGATAATGACTCATTTTAAGTCCTGGTATTAAATCTGTTGTTTCTCTGTCTGAATCGAGTTCTGTAGCTTCTATAAGTGAACAGGGAATCTGTCCTTGCAAAGGACTGGAGCATTTCAACAACAATGTCATTTTAACAACAATCTAGTCAACGTCATTGATTGGTCATTCAAGCTGTAATGTTACCTTTAAGTAATGTAGCAGACGCTCTTATCCAGAGCAACTTGCTGTAAGATGTGAGCACATACATGTTCATATGGGTCCCCCTTGGGAATCGAACCGACAACCCTGGCGTTGCAAGTGCCATGCTCTACCGACTGAGCCACACAGGACCTATCAAGTCTCATGCCCGCTCTGTGTCTCAAATAGCACCATATTCCCTTTATGGTGCGCTACTGGTCAAAAGTAGTACTGTATACAGGAAATAGGATGCCAATTTGGGACACTACCCTGACTGGGCGGTGCTGATTCATTCACTGTGTCTCGGTCAGAGAGTCCTGTATTCTGAGTCCATTTAGAGTCTGTATTTAGAGCCTGTATTTAGAGTCTGTATTTAGAGCCTGTATTTAGAACCAGTATTTAGAACCTGTATTTAGAGCCTGTATTCTGAGTCCATTTAGAGTCTGTATTTAGAGCCTGTATTTAGAACCTGTATTTAGAACCTGCATTCAGAGCCTGTATTTAGAACCTGTATTTAGAGTCTGTATTTAGAACCTGCATTCAGAGCCTGTATTTAGAACCTGTATTTAGAACCTGTATTTAGAACCTGTATTTAGAACCTGTATTTAGAGTCTGTATTTAGAACCTGTATTTAGAACCTGTATTTAGAACCTGCATTCAGAGCCTGTATTTAGAACCTGTATTTAGAACCTGTATTTAGAACCTGCATTCAGAGCCTGTATTTAGAACCTGTATTTAGAACCTGCATTCAGAGCCTGTATTTAGAACCTGTATTTAGAACCTGTATTTAGAACCTGTATTTAGAACCTGTATTTAGAACCTGTATTTAGAACCTGTATTCAGAGCCTGTATTTAGAACCTGTATTTAGAACCTGCATTCAGAGCCTGTATTTAGAACCTGTATTTAGAACCTGCATTCAGAGCCTGTATTCAGAGCCTGTATTTAGAGCCTGTATTTAGAACCTGTATTTAGAACCTGCATTCAGAGCCTGTATTTAGAACCTGTATTTAGAGTCTGTATTTAGAACCTGCATTCAGAGCCTGTATTTAGAACCTGTATTTAGAACCTGTATTTAGAACCTGTATTTAGAACCTGTATTTAGAGTCTGTATTTAGAACCTGTATTTAGAACCTGTATTTAGAACCTGTATTTAGAACCTGCATTCAGAGCCTGTATTTAGAACCTGTATTTAGAACCTGTATTTAGAACCTGCATTCAGAGCCTGTATTTAGAACCTGTATTTAGAACCTGCATTCAGAGCCTGTATTTAGAACCTGTATTTAGAACCTGTATTTAGAACCTGTATTTAGAACCTGTATTCAGAGCCTGTATTTAGAACCTGTATTTAGAACCTGCATTCAGAGCCTGTATTTAGAACCTGTATTTAGAACCTGCATTCAGAGCCTGTATTCAGAGCCTGTATTTAGAACCTGTATTTAGAACCTGTATTTAGAACCTGTATTTAGAACCTATATTCAGAGCCTGTATTCAGAACCTGCCCATAAGTATTGTATGTTATAAATACTGTATTACTACTACATTTATATACTGTAATATTCACTGTAGTGTTGTAACAGACTTTACTGTAATATTCACTGTAGTGTTGTAACAGACTTTGCTGTAATATTCACTGTAGTGTTGTAACAGACTTTGCTGTAATATTTACTGTAGTCTTATTTATTGTAGTGTTGTAACAGACTTTGCTGTAATATTTACTGTAGTGTTGTAACAGACTTTGCTGTAATATTCACTGTAGTGTTGTAACAGACTTTGCTGTAATATTCACTGTAGTGTTGTAACAGACTTTACTGTAATATTCACTGTAGTGTTGTAACAGACTTTACTGTAAAATGTACTGTAGTATTATTTACTGTAGTGTTGTAACAGACTTTGCTGTAATATTCACTGTAGTGTTGTAACAGACTTTGCTGTAATATTCACTGTAAGTGTTGTAACAGACTTTACTGTAATATTGACTGTAGTGTTGTAACAGACTTTACTGTAATATTTACTGTGGTGTTGTAACAGACTTTGCTGTAATATTCACTGTAAGTGTTGTAACAGACTTTGCTGTAATATTGACTGTAGTGTTGTAACAGACTTTACTGTAATATTGACTGTAGTGTTGTAACAGACTTTACTGTAATATTTACTGTAGTCTTATTTACTGTAGTGTTTTAGCGGTCATGACTGTTGTATACTGTACTATTTACTATAGCGTCTTTGTTGTATTATCTTTCACATAGAAGCGGGTCTTTTTACTTGAGGAAACCTACTGGACAAATACTAAAATAACATATTTTCCATAACCTGTAAGTAGGTAGGTGTGGTGTTTTTGCACTGTATTTGCAGACACTGTGCAAGCCAACATTTGCAAGCCAACCTGTCTATACCGGTGTAGTGGATGGGGTATGTCAGCCCTAACACCACCCTTACACTCCTACACTCCTCACCAATACACTCCTACACTCCCCACCAATACACTCCTCACCAATACACTCCTACACTCCCCAATACACTCCTCCCCAATACACTCCTACTCTCCTCACAAAAATATTCCTCACCCTTACACTTCTACACTCCTCACCAATACACTCCTACACTCCTCACCCCTACACTCCTCACCAATACACTCCTCACCAATACACTACTACACTCCTCACCAATACACTCCTACACTCCTCACCAATACAGTCCTCACCCCTACATTCCTACGCTCCTACACTCCTCACCAATACACTCCTCACCAATACACTCCTACACTCCTCACCAATACACTCCTACACTCCTCACCAATACAGTCCTCACCCCTACATTCCTACTCCTACACTCCTCACCAATACAGTCCTCACCCCTACATTCCTACGCTCCTACACTCCTCACCAATACACTCCTCACCAATACACTCCTACACTCCTCACCCCTACACTCCTCACCAATACACTCCTCACCAATACACTACTACACTCCTCACCAATACACTCCTACACTCCTCACCAATACAGTCCTCACCCCTACATTCCTACACTACTACACTCCTCACCAATACACTCCTACACTCCTCACGCCTACACTCCTCACCAATACACTCCTAACCTCCTCACAAATACACTCCTACACTCCTCACAAATACACTCCTACACTCCTCACCAATACACTCCTACACTCCTCGCCAATACACTCCTACACTCCTCACCAATACACTCCTACACTCCTCACCAATACACTCCTAACCTCCGCACCCCTACACGCCTCACCAATACACTCCTACACTCCTCACCAATACACTCCTACACTCCTCACCAATACACTCCTACACTCCTCACCAATACACTCCTACACTCCTCACCAATGCACTCCTACACTCCTCACCAATACACTCCTACACTCCTCACCAATACACTCCTACACTCCTCACCAATACACTCCTACACTCCGCACCCCTACACGCCTCACCAATACACCCCTACACGCCTCACCAATACACTCCTACACTCCTCACCAATACACTCCTACACTCCTCGCCAATACACCCCTACACGCCTCACCCCTACACTCCTCACCCATACATGCCTTACCCCTACACGCCTCACCCCTACACTCCTACACTCCTCACCAATACACTCCTACACTCCTCGCCAATACACCCCTACACTCCTCACCAATACACTCCTACACTCCTCGCCAATACACCCCTACACTCCTCACCAATACACCCCTACACTCCTCACCCCTACACGCCTACACTCTTCACTCCTACACTCCTCACCCATATACTCCTAACCTCCGCACTCCTACACTCCTCACCCATTCACTCTTCACCTCTACACTCCTCACCCCCACACTCCTACACTCCTCACCCATACACTCCTCACCCATTCACTCTTCACCTCTACACTCCTCACCCCCACACTCCTACACTCCTCACCCATACACTCCTACACTCCTCACCCCTATACCCCTCACCCCTCACCCCTACACTCCTCACTCCTCACCCCTATACCCCTCACCCCTACACTCCTCACTCCTATATGCCTCAACCATCACCCCTACACTACTCACTCCTACACTCCTCACCTCTCTACACCTCACCCCTCATCTCTATACCACTTACCCCTAATCCTCTCAGCCCTACACTCCACACCCCTACACTCCTCACCCCTACACTCCTCACCACTACACTCCCTACTGCTTTACTCCTCACCCCTACACTCCTCACCCCTACACTCCCTACTGCTTTACTCCTCACCCCTACACTCCTCACCCCTACACTCCCTACTGCTTTACTCCTCACCCCGACACCATGAATGCCTTACCCGTACTCCATTATTTCAGCATCCCAAGCCGTGTCCTCTGAGGATGTGCAGACCAGCTGGCTGGAGTGTTTTACGGACATAGTCAATCCCTCCCTATCCCAGCCATCTGGGCTGCGTACGCCCTGAAGCACACGGCTTGGGATGCCATCTGGGCCGGCAGCCTTGAGAGGGTTTACACGCCTTTAATGTCTTCCACAATGAGAACAAGGGATGACGACACTAAGATCACAGAGCTGCTGGAGAAGATAGAGGAGATGGTGGCAAGGAAACAGTGGAGATACAGAAGTGTTTCAAAGTAAAGAGGAGAACTACCCGTGCCAAAAAGAACGAGGCGTGGAGATTCATGTTCCTATATAGTGAGTATTGTAATAATTCATTGAGTTTGTTTGGGTCTGCGGGGTGGAAATAACTGCTAGTTCAGCTAATCATAATGGTGTAATGAATAATCGATTCAGTCAATAGGTTTTTTTCTAACTGACAAGACCGTCACATTATCAGAAATGTTTCCTAGTTTTGCACATTTTGTTAAAATATCCACCGCCTGGTATGACAAATGGGGTATTGTGTGTGTAGATTGATGAGGAGAAAAAACTATTGAATCCTTTTTAGAGTAAAGCTATGAGAGGCCTACTGAGTGTTTCAGTGGTCCGAGGCCACTGCAGCAGTGGCGGTTCTAGACCATTTCAACTGGGAGGGCCAAGCTGGGGCCAGTTGTACTGTTAGAGGGGCCAGTTACACTGTTAGAGGGGCCAGTTGAACTGTTAGAGGGGCCAGTTGTACTGTTAGAGGGGCCAGTTGTACTGTTAGAGGGGCCAGCTGTACTGTTAGAGGGGCCAGTTACACTGTTAGAGGGGCCAGTTGAACTGTTAGAGGGGCCAGTTGTACTGTTAGAGGGGCCAGTTGTACTGTTAGAGGGGCCAGTTGTACTGTTAGAGGGGCCAGTTGTACTGTTAGAGGGGCCAGTTGTACTGTTAGAGGGGCCAGTTGTACTGTTAGAGGGGCCAGTTGTACTGTCAGAGGGGCCAGTTGTACTGTTAGAGGGGCCAGTTGTACTGTTAGAGGGGCCAGTTGTACTGTTAGAGGGGCCAGTTACATTAGACGTTATTGTTGTCATATTGTTTTCTTCACTGCATTGCAGGCATTAGCAGGGAAAAGACCATGTTCCGCGTTGCCACTGTCTAATAACGGATGTAAAAAAAGAACGATAGCAAAAATTAGTTATATAAAAATTATTTCATACTCCACATTTAGGGAGGACACAAGGGGGTCCAAAATTGTTGTCACAGGGGCACTGCCCCCCACCCCCCACCCCCCAGAACCGCTAGTACATAGCAGTGCTATCTGCGCCACAAGAGATCCTGCTTTACAAATACACTGTACATGTATATATATATATATATATATATATATATATATATATATATATATATATATATATATATATATATATACAGTACTAGTCAAAAGTTTGGACACACCTACTCATTCAAGGGTTTTTCTTTATTTTTACTGTTTTCTACATTGTAGAATAATAGTGAAGAAATCAAAACTATGAAATAACACATATGGAACCATGTAGTAACCAAAAAAAAGTGTTAAACAAATCAAAATATATTTTAGATTTTATAATCTTCAAAGTAGCCACCCCTTTTGCCTTGACGACAGCTTTGCACACTCTTGGCAATTCTCTCAACCAGCTTCATGAGGTAGTCACCCGGAATGCATTTCAATTAACAGGTGTGCCTTGTTAAAAGTTAATTTATGGAATTGATTTCCTTCTTCCTTGAGCAAATCAGTTGTGTTGTGACAAGGTAGGGGTAGTATTCAGAAGATAGCCCTATTTGGTAAAAGACCAAGTCCATATTATGACAAGAACAGCTAAAAAAATAAGCAAAGAGAAACGACAGTCCATCGTTACTTTTAGACATGAAGATCAGTTAGTTAGAGGACTCATCTTTGTTTCTGTCCCATGATGCCATTTTGTGACAGCACAGACAGCGCTATTGAAGCCATCTCTATTTTGAAGTAGTCCATTTTCTTCTTCTTTTTTTTGTTTGAAAAAAGCACAAGCTAATATTGGTGATTTACTGCCACCCGCAGTGCTGGAGTTCTGAACCATGTCTTGTGTGTCATTAGACATTGTGGCCACTAGATGGCGGTGATAAAGCTTAAAGCCATTTACAAACCACGCAACCAAATTTGAAGATTTTATTTTGTAATTATTTAACCTTTATTTAACTAGGAAAATCAGTTAAGAAACAAATTCTTATTTACAACGACGACCTAGGAACAGTGGATTAAGAAGAAAACAATCCTTTGACCGTTGGCTGATTGCTCCCAACCCATAGGAATGTTGACTAGTTAACTACTAGTTGACTACTTAGTCAACTAGTAGTCAACTCCTTAGCTTCAATTTGTCAAGTATTAATCTCAAAGTTGAGGTGCTTACCAGAATGTGAGGGTGCATAACTGGGGGTCATTTCTGCGTGTGAATCAGTCTCGTATCTCTTCAGTCTGTGAAATGTTAAAAGTAGTGCACTATGTAGGGAATAGGGTGCCATTGGCCATAGGGCTATGGTTAAAAGTAGTGCACTATGTAGGGAATAGGGTGCTATTTGGATACACAGCGGGGCTCAGGAGCAACGTCCCTGACTGACCCACTTAGCTCTCATAGATTAGAAAATCATTAGGCTATTAATTACTACTGAATCTCACTGGAAAGCCAACAGTGTGACGTGCACAAGACTGGTAGATTGGATGGTAACACTGTCTGTCTTCACAGGACTGGTAGATTGGATGGTAACACTGTCTGTCTTCACAGGACTGGTAGATTGGATGGTAACACTGTCTGTCTTCACAGGACTGGTAGATTGGATGGTAACACTGTCTGTCTTCACAGGACTGGTAGATTGGATGGTCACACTGTCTGTCTTCACAGGACTGGTAGATTGGATGGTAACACTGTCTGTCTTCACAGGACTGGTTGATCGTATGGTAACACGGTCTGAACTGTGACACGCTACAGTGACTAGTCCTGGTGAACTCTGAACTGTGACACGCTACAGTGACTAGTCCTGGTGAACTCTGAACTGTGACACGCTACAGTGACTAGTCCTGGTGAACTCTGAACTGTGACACGCTACAGTGACTAGTCCTGGTGAACTCTGAACTGTGACACGCAACAGTGACTAGTCCTGGTGAACTCTGAACTGTGACACGCTACAGTGACTAGTCCTGGTGAACTCTGAACTGTGACACGCAACAGTGACTAGTCCTGGTGAACTCTGAACTGTGACGCGCTACAGTGACTAGTCCTGGTGAACTCTGACACGCAACAGTGACTAGTCCTGGTGAACTCTGAACTGTGACACGCTACAGTGACTAGTCCTGGAGATCTCTGAACTGTGACACGCTACAGTGACTAGTCCTGGTGAACTCTGAACTGTGACGCGCTACAGTGACTAGTCCTGGTGAACTCTGAACTGTGACGCGCTACAGTGACTAGTCCTGGTGAACTCTGAACTGTGACACGCAACAGTGACTAGTCCTGGTGAACTCTGAACTGTGACGCGCTACAGTGACTAGTGCTGGTGAACTCTGAACCGTGACACTATTTATTACTGTGACGGGAAAAACAACGAGGACACATCGGAAAGGACATGCATATCATTTACATTGTCTACCTGAAATTAAACGAAGTTACATTTTGAATTGCTACTATGGCATCTTTGCTGTTGTTGTTTGAACTCCAGACCTTTAACAGGTCTTCAATGTCATAATAAATGCAACAAGGCCCTCGTGTTCATGTATAGGCCTGTCCCTTTCAGAGGGACCACAGTGTTTCCTGTAGTCACCATTGGCATTCAATTAGTGACATCCTGCATGGAAATGAATGAATTATCTGAGGAAAAGCTGAAGGGCAGTGTGTTGTTCAGGAGATCTGAGCAGGTACATGCGAGAGAGAGAGAGAGAGAGAGAGAGAGAGAGAGTGTGAGTGAGTGAGTGAGTGAGTGAGTGAGTGAGTGAGTGAGTGAGTGAGTGAGTGAGTGAGTGAGTGAGTGAGTGAGGGTCAAAATGTCAGCAGTCAGTGGGTTCTGAGTTGTGTGTGTCAGAAAAGGTGTCCAGTTATGACAGGGCTCTACCGTACAGAATCATAAAAACAGACTGAGCTAATTTCAGAGCAGTTCATTTCTAGATGACAGGGTTACCATGACTACCCAGAAACCTCTCACATATCCACAGCTTGTATGGATGAGCTCAGACCTGTTTCAGTACTGCTGGGCTATAAGTCTGCCAATAACTCAAAAGCAGTCTTACGAGGGTCCTGTGTGGCTCAGGGGGTAAGACCATAATGCCCAGGTCTCTGACCTCTTCCCTGTTGGCTGTCTCATCGTCGTTGATGATTAGGCCTACCACTGTCGTGTCGTCAATAAACTGAATGATTTTGTTGGAGTCGTGCATGGCCACGCAGTCGTGGGTGAACAGGAAGTACGAGGACTAAGCACGCACCCCTGAGGTGCCCCCGTGTTGAGTGTCAGTGTGGCAGATGTGTTGTTGCCTACCCTCACCACCTGGGGGCGGCTCGTCAGGAAGTCCAGAATCCAGTTGCAGAGGGAGGTGTTCAGTCCCAGGGTCCTCGGCTTAGGGATGAGCTTTGAGGGTACTATGGTGTTGAACATCTTGGCAAGAAAACACGTGGATAATCTGCGTTTACTCTCCACTACACCACTGGCTGTGACTAAAACTCAACAAAAATTACCCAGAGTTTTAGTCGACTGATAATAACTAAAACTAACGAAGGACGAAATTACTCAAATGTGACTAAGACTTAAAGGTATTTTAAGATTAAAACAAAATCTGAAAATAGCTGCCATACACTGAATGAATCGTGACTAAAATGTTTATTGACTTTAAGACAGAGAGAGTAGCCAGAGGAATAAGGAGAAGGTTTGGTCCAGAGATATATATAATATAATAATTCTATGGTTTGTGTCACGTCCTGACCATAGTTCTTATGTGTTTTGCTTGTTTTAGTGTTGGTCAGGACGTGAGCTGGGTGGGCATTCTATGTTGTGTGTCTAGTTTGTCTGTTTCTGTGTTCGGCCTAATATGGTTCTCAATCAGAGGCAGCTGTCAATCGTTGTCCCTGATTGAGAATCATATATAGGTGGCTTGTTTTGTGTTGGGGATTTGTGGGTGGTTGTTTCCTGTGTCAGTGTTTGTGTCACACGGGACTGTGACGGTTAGTTTGTTTGTTATTTTGTATAGTGTCTTGTTTTCGTGTATATTAAATCATGGAAACTTACCACGCTGCACATTGGTCCTCCGATCCTTCTCGCCTCTCCTCGTCCGAGGAGGAGGAAGAGCTAGACTGTCGTTACACATAGCCTGCTGACTGAATGAAGCCTGTGCTATGAAATGAAATGAACAACGTTGACTCAATGTTGACTACTCTATAGTTTTTTGGACAAATGTTATATTTTGTCAAATTAACAGACTTATGTCTCCAACATGACTTTGTTTAAATGATATGGCCAGTTTTTTGAGAAGGACTTTGTAGTGTTATCACACCCTGTGCACACGTAAGTTCTGAGTTGCATTTGTCCTCACCGTACATCTTTCTAGTCTATTTTACAGCACTTGACAAAGACTGAGTCCCAAATGCTATCCAGTAGTGCACTACCTTTCACATTTACATTGTAGTCATTTAGCACACTGTTTCCCAACCCTGGTCCTTCGAGGACCCCCAACAGTACACCAACCCTGATCCTTTGAGGACCCCCCCAACAGTACACCAACCCTGGTCCTTCGAGGACCCCCCAACAGTACACCAACCCTGGTCCTTCGGGGACCCCCCAACAGTACACCAACCCTGGTCCTTCGAGGACCCCCCCAACAGTACACCAACCCTGGTCCTTCGAGGACCCCCCAACAGTACACCAACCCTGGTCCTTCGAGGACCCCCCAACAGTACACCAACCCTGGTCCTTCGAGGACCCCCCAACAGTACACCAACCCTGGTCCTTCGAGGACCCCCCAACAGTACACCAACCCTGGTCCTTCGAGGACCCCCCAACAGTACACCAACCCTGGTCCTTCGAGGACCCCCCAACAGTACACCAACCCTGGTCCTTCGAGGACACCCCAACAGTACACCAACCCTGGTCCTTCGAGGACCCCCCAACACATTTGTATTTTGACCCTGGACAAGCACACCTGATTCAACTTGTCAACTAATCACGAAGCCCCCCCCCCCCCCCCCCCATCCCCGCCCCCGCTTAAAAATCTGCTTGAAAAAAATCTATTGCAAGACTTGAAGATTGCTTTCTAGCCATGATCCCCAACACATTAACAGAGCTTGAAGAATTCTGAAAAGAATAATGGGCCAATGTCCAGGTGTGGAAAGATCTTCGAGACTCACAGCTTTAATAATCTCTGCCAAAAGGTGATTGTAAAATGCATTGATTTCAGGGTGCTGAATACTTATGCTATGACTATATTTTAGTTCATTTCTATTCATCCCATCACTTTGACATCACAGAGTATTTTATAGAGGAGGAACTGAAACCGTTAAGGACGCTCTCTGCAGGGAGACGAGGGACTGAATCCGAGAGTGGAGAGTGGGTACGTCCCAAATGGCACCCTATTCCCTATATTGTGCACTACTTTAGACCCTAATCCCTATATCGTGCACTACTTTAGACCCTATTCCCAATATTGTGCACTACTTTAGATCAGAGCCATATGGGTGCTGGTCTAAAGTAGTGCAGTAAATAGGGAATAGGGTGCAATTCGGGACACAGTCTTTCTAGTACGGCAGGATTATAGTATTGTAGAGATATAATGGGATTGGCTACTTGCTCTGGACCAATCCTAGCCAACAAGAAGGTGTGGGAAGATAAATTATATCTGTCTCAAATGGTACCCTATTACTATTCCCGAAATAGTGGACTACCTTTAAGTGGCTCTGGTTAAAAGTAGTGCACTACATAGGGAATAGGGTGCCACACTGTGCAGAGATTACACTCAGCTAAACATACCACCGTCCTAGTAATGGCACAGCCAAGTGTTAATAGTACATTTAGCTGTGGTGCCAACAGCGTGTCTTAGTAGTACATTTAGCTGTGGTGCCAACAGCGTGTCTCCATGTTTATTTATATTGATTCATTACATTACTTCTTCAGTTACTGTGTGATGGTTATAACACCAGTCAGTGTTAGTACATGATGGTTATAACACCTGTCAGTCTCAGAACATGATGGTTATAACACCTGTCAGTGTTAGTACATGATGGTTATAACACCTGTCAGTGTTAGTACATGATGGTTATAACACCAGTCAGTGTTAGTACATGATGGTTATAACATCTGACAGTCTCAGTACATGATGGTTATAACATCTGTCAGTCTCAGTACATGATGGTTATAACACCTGTCAGTGTTAGTACATGATGGTTATAACACCTGTCAGTGTTAGTACATGATGGTTATAACACCAGTCAGTGTTAGTACATGATGGTTATAACATCTGACAGTCTCAGTACATGATGGTTATAACATCTGTCAGTCTCAGTACATGATGGTTATAACACCTGTCAGTGTTAGTACATGATGGTTATAACACCAGTCAGTGTTAGTACATGATGGTTATAACACCTGTCAGTCTCAGAACATGATGGTTATAACACCAGTCAGTGTTAGTACATGATGGTTATAACACCTGTCAGTCTCAGAACATGATGGTTATAACACCTGTCGGTCTCAGTACATGATGGTTATAACACCTGACAGTCTCATTACATGATGGTTATAACACCTGTCAGTGTTAGTACATGATGGTTATAAGACCTGTCAGTGTTAGTACATGATGGTTATAACACCTGTCAGTGTTTATACATGATGGTTATAACACCTGTCAGTGTTAGTACATGATGGTTATAACACCTGTCAGTGTTAGTATGATGGTTATAACACCTGTCAGTGTTAGTATGATGGTTATAACACCTGTCAGTGTTAGTATGATGGTTATAACACCTGTCAGTGTTAGTATGATGGTTATAACACCTGTCAGTGTTAGTATGATGGCTATAACACCTGTCAGTGTTAGTATGATGGTTATAACACCTGTCAGTCTCAGTACATGATGGTTATAACACCTGTCAGTCTCAGTACATGATGGTTATAACACCTGTCTGTCTCAGTACATGATGGTTATAACACCTGTCAGTGTTAGTATGATGGTTATAACACCTGTCAGTGTCAGTATAATGGTTATAACACCTGTCAGTGTCAGTATAATGCTTATAACACCTGTCAGTGTCAGTATAATGGTTATAACACCTGTCAGTGTCAGTATAATGGTTATAACACCTGTCAGTGTCAGTATAATGGTTATAACACCTGTCAGTGTCAGTATAATGGTTATAACACCTGTCAGTGTTAGTATGATGGTTATAACACCTGTCAGTGTTAGTATGATGGTTATAACACCTGTCAGTGTCAGTATAATGGTTATAACACCTGTCAGTGTCAGTATGATGGTTATAACACCTGTCAGTGTTAGTATGATGGTTATAACACCTGTCAGTGTCAGTATAATGGTTATAACACCTGTCAGTGTCAGTATAATGGTTATAACACCTGTCAGTGTTAGTATGATGGTTATGACACCTGTCAGTGTCAGTATAATGGTTATAACACCTGTCAGTGTCAGTATGATGGTTATAACACCTGTCAGTGTTAGTATGATGGTTATAACACCTGTCAGTGTCAGTATAATGGTTATAACACCTGTCAGTGTCAGTATAATGGTTATAACACCTGTCAGTGTCAGTATAATGGTTATAACACCTGTCAGTGTTAGTACATGAATGTTTGAAGTGCAGTAGCCTATTCTCTCCTTGTGGTCTCCGATGGTAACCAGCTGATTTTATTATTGCTGAGATGTACACCATTGACAATACAAACACTATACTGATTACCTTGATCAAATAACGACACGTCTTATCTTTATCTTATCTTGTGTCTATGATGGGAGAAGGTATGTGGACAATAAGCTTTTAATTAGTTTTAGAGAATCTATACAAAACCATGCAACCAGTATAGGTGACCTATGAAATGCCCTCTCTGTTGTCCAGGGCTTCTGTAACAGACTATGAAATGCCCTCTCTGTTGTCCGGGGCTTCTGTAACAGACATCCTGCTCAATGGGATTAAGGGGGCAATCTGGGATTCGTAAAACAACAAAGTGGTCACCACGCTGAAGGATGATGCTGGGTGAAATGTACCCAACTCTTAAATTCATAGGTGGGCTAAGAGAGTTAAACTAAACTCATGAGGCATTTATAAGTTATATTATTCAAGAACCAATGGCTACAGGGCCTTCAGAAAGTATTCACACCTGTCACGTTCCTGACCTGTTTTCTGTTGTTTTGTATGTGTTTAGTTGGTCAGGGCGTGAGTTGGGGTGGGCATTCTATGTTATGTGTTTCTATGTTGGGTTAAATGTGTTGCCTGATATGGTTCTCAATTAGGGGCAGGTGTTTGACGTTTCCTCTGATTGAGAACCATATTAAGGTATGCTGTTCTCACTGTTTGTTTGTGGGTGATTGTCGCTGTGTCTGTGTTTTGTTGCACCACACGGTACTGTCTCATTCGTTTTTCCTGTTCGTGCGTTCTTCATTTTATGTAGTTCTCATGTTCAGGTCTGTTTAACGTCGTTTGTTGTTTTATAGTTTATTCAAGTGTATTTCGTGTCAGTGTTCGTCTTGCCAATTAAATTCATTATGTATTCATCACCCGCTGCGCCTTGGTCCACTCATTGTCCTCAAGACGATCGTTACAACACCCCTTGACTTTTACCACATTTTGTTAAAATGTAAAATGTTTATTGTCTTACAGTCTGAATTTAAAATTGATTAAATTTAGATTTTTTTTGTCACTGGTCTATCCACAATCCCCCATAATGTCAAAGAGGAAATTATATTTTTATAAATTGTTACAAATTGATTCAAAATGAAAAGCTGAAATGTCTTAATGTCAATAAATATTCAACCCCTTTGTTATGGCAAGCCTAAATAAGTTCAGGAGAAAATATTTGCCCAACAAGTCACATAATAAGTTGCTTGGACTCACTCTGTGTGCAATAATAGTGGTTTTAAATTATTTTTGAATGACTACCTCATCTCTGTAACCCACACACACAATTATCTGTAAGGTCCCTCATCCAAGCAGTGAATTTCAAACACAGATTCAACCACAAAGACCAGGGAGGTTTTACAATGCATCACAAAGAAGGGCACCTATTGGTAGATGGGTAAAAATAAAAAAAAGCATATATTGAATATCCCTTTGAACATGGTGAAGTTATTAATTACACTTTAGATGGTGTATCAATACACCGAGTCACTACAAAGATACAGGTGTCCTTCTTAACTCAGTTACCGGAGAGGAAGGAAACCGCTCAGAGATTTCACCATGAGGCCAATGGTGTTACAGAGTTTAATGGCTGTGATAGGAGAAAACTGAGGATGGATCAAGAACATTATAAGGACTGGGGAGTTTTTCAGAATAAAAACAAACAAGAAACAGAATGGAACTAAACACAGGCAACATCCTCGAGCTAAACCTGGTTCGGTCTGCTTTCCAACAGACACGGGGAGATGAATTCACCTTTCAACAGGACAATTACCTAAAACACAAGGCCAAAATCTCCACTGGAGTTGTGTAACGTTGTGTAGCTCTCCAGATCACTCTCTCAAACATATAGATCCCCCTGAAAGCAGATCACTCTCTCAAACACATAGATCCCCCTGAAAGCAGATCACTCTCTCAAACACATAGATCCCCCTGAAAGCAGATCACTCTCTCAAACACATAGATCCCCCTGAAAGCAGATCACACTCTCAAACACATAGATCCCCCTGAAAGCAGCTCACTCTCCAGATCCCAATCACCTGAATTCTGATCACCTGTTCACACACCTGTATGTCATTATCACACACTATTTAGTTCAGTTATTTACACCCCGTCATTGTGAGGTAATGTTTGTTTTGATACACATTCTATTCGGAGCGCTGTTTATTTCCATATTAGTCTCGTGTATCGTAGTTTTTGGCCATCCTCACTAACAGAGCTTTTTGCCTATTCCCTGCCTGTACTTTTGCCTATCAGATTTCCCACTGTCAAACTCTTGCCTGATCTCCCGGATGACGTTATTAGCCTTTTCCCCTGCCTGTACTGTTACCTTTCTGGAGTCCCTGTGTTTGACCTTCTGCCTGCCCCTGGACCCAGCTACCTGCCTCCTCCTGTGTATGACCTACTGCCTGCCCCTGGACCCAGCTACCTGCCTCCTCCTGTGTATGACCTTCTGCCTGCCCCTGGACCCAGCTACCTGCCTCCTCCTGTGTATGACCTTCTACCTGCCTCCTCCTGTGTATGACCTTCTGCCTGCCACTGGACCCAGCTACCTGCCTCCTCCTGTGTATGACCTTCTGCCTGCCACTGGACCCAGCTACCTGCCTCCTCCTGTGTATGACCTTCTACCTGACTTCTCCTGTGTATGACCTTCTGCCTGCCCCTGGACCCAGCTACCTGCCTCCTCCTGTGTATGACCTTCTGCCTGCCACTGGACCCAGCTACCTGCCTCCTCCTGTGTATGACCTTCTGCCTGCCCCTGGACCCAGCTACCTGCCTCCTCCTGTGTATGACCTTCTGCCTGCCCCTGGACCCAGCTACCTGCCTCCTCCTGTGTATGACCTTCTGCCTGCCCCTGGACCCAGCTACCTGCCTCCTCCTGTGTATGACCTTCTGCCTGCCCCTGGACCCAGCTACCTGCCTCCTCCTGTGTATGACCTTCTGCCTGCCACTGGACCCAGCTAGCTGCCTCCTCCTGTGTATGACCTTCTGCCTGCCCCTGGACCCAGCTACCTGCCTCCTCCTGTGTATGACCTTCTGCCTGCCCTTGGACCCAGCTACCTGCCTCCTCCTGTGTATGACCTTCTGCCTGCCCCTGGACCCAGCTACCTGCCTCCTCCTGTGTATGACCTTCTGCCTGCCCCTGGACCCAGCTACCTGCCTCCTCCTGTGTATGACCTTCTGCCTGCCCCTGGACCCAGCTACCTGCCTCCTCCTGTGTATGACCTTCTGCCTGCCCCTGGACCCAGCTACCTGCCTCCTCCTGTGTATAACCTTCTGCCTGCCCCTGGACCCAGCTACCTGCCTCCTCCTGTGTATGACCTTCTGCCTGCCCCTGGACCCAGCTACCTGCCTCCTCCTGTGTATGACCTTCTGCCTGCCACTGGACCCAGCTACCTGCCTCCTCCTGTGTATGACCTTCTGCCTGCCCCTGGACCCAGCTACCTGCCTCCTCCTGTGTATGACCTTCTGCCTGCCCCTGGACCCAGCCACCTGCCTCCTCCTGTGTATGACCTTCTGCCTGCCCCTGGACCCAGCTACCTGCCTCCTCCTGTGTATAACCTTCTGCCTGCCCCTGGACCCAGCTACCTGCCTCCTCCTGTGTATGACCTTCTGCCTGCCCCTGGACCCAGCTAGCTGCCTCCTCCTGTGGTCCTTTACTAATAAACACTTGCTGCGCTCTGCGCTTGAAACCAGCTCTCTGTTTCCCATCGTACTCATTTCAAGTCGCTAAGCAAGACGACACCGAATAGTCCTGAGTGTCCTGGTTACAGTTTGATTTAAATCTGATTTAAATCTGCTTGAAAATCTATGGTATGACCTGAAAATGGTTGCCTAGCAATGATAAACATCCAATTTGTCAGAGCTAGACATTTTTTTTAAAGAATAAATGGGCAAATGTAGCACAATCTAGATTTGGGATGTTCTTAGAGACTTTTTTTCACTTTATGGGGTATTATGGGTAAGAACAAACATCTATGGAATCCATTTTGAATTCAGGCTGTAACACAACAAAATATAAAATAAGTCAAAGGGGTGTGAATACTTTTCTGAAGACACTGTATATAACATTATGGATGTATCAATCCCAGATTGTGTAATTCCACCTTCTCAAGACCCCCCCCCCCCCCCCTTTCCCACCTCCTGCTCGTATAGATCCTGACTAGGTTGCCATGGAAGCCTTCGAAATGGCTGTGCTATTTGAGTTAGAAGAGGTCTGATGCTTCAGGCTCTGTAAAGCCAAAGAGCATTCCCCAGTATCCCATCTACTGTGGGTAGCATGTACAAGGTGTTGCTCTTCATTGTGATGTTAATTGTGCCATCAAGACCTTGTTTTCTCCGGGGGGTTTTAAAAACATTTTTAAAGACATGAATCCTCTTAGGTTAGTAGTTTAGAGAGAGATTAGTTTAGAGAAGAGAGAGAGAGAGAGATAGAGAGGGCCAGAGAACAGCAACCTGGTCTCATAGACTAGACATAACATTGTACCTTTAAACCCGAGACACATAAAAACTAGTATGAAATGTTTTGTTTGGTATGGTTACATAAACATGCGTCTAGCAACCCAAAGGTTTCGTGTTCAAATCTCATCCAGGACAACTTTAGCATTTTAGCTAATTAGCAACTTTGCAACTACCTATCAGGCTAGCTAACCCCAATTGGAATTCGTAACATATCAAACGAAATGGATGATGGACAACCACAAATTAATACATACCATACGAAAGGTAACATATCATACTAATTGGAATTTCACGGATCTGCCTTTACTATGTTACTATTGTTTTGAAACTTCTGTATGTGTAATGTTTACGGTTAATTCGTTTTGTTTGTTTCACTTTTGTGTATTGTCTACCTCATTTGCTTTGGCAATGTTAACACATGTTTCCCATACCAATAAAGCCCCTTGAATTGAATTGAATTGAGAGAGAGAGAGAGAGAGAGAGAGAGAGAGAGAGAGAGAGAGAGAGAGAGAGAGAGAGAGAGAGAGAGAGAGAGAGAGAGAGAGAGAGAGAGAGAGAGAGAGAGAGAGAGGTGCATTTCCTACTACACTGTGACAAATACTCAGACCTAAGAGCATATTTCTTTCCCAAAATTATAACTCAATACAAAGAATTTGAAACTATAAAAGATGAAGAAAAAATCAAATATTTATTGGGTGAAAAGCCAAAATGTGCAGTTTTGGCAGCCAAATATGTGTCCTCCTGCCACAACCTGAGGGACAGCCAGTGAAAAATGCAAAGTAATATTGATAATATTTCCCATTTAGCTTAGTTTTGTTTTGTCTTTCATACCAGGTCATATGTCTTCTCAAGTCATATTGACACTGGTCTACTACTGTTGCTTTAATTTATTGTTGTTCTGATTAATATTGTTGTTGTTGTTAATGGTAATCCCATGTCCACTACTACTGTTATTATTGCTGTTGGTCCCACCATTTATTTATATATAAATATATATATATATTTTGTATATATATACATATATATTTGATTTTTTATTTTTCGATATGTATACTTTGACAATGTAAGTAATAACGAACCTACCATGTCAATAAAGTCAATTGAATTGAATTGAATTGAGAGAGAGAGAGAGAGAGAGAGAGAGAGAGAGAGAGAGAGAGAGAGAGAGAGAGAGAGAGAGAGAGAGAGAGAGAGAGAGAGAGAGAGAGAGAGAGAGAGAAATCTAATTTATGGAAAATAACTTATTGCTGAACATATCACACTAGGAATATATCATGTGTATTATTGGTTCATGCTCATAGTTTCATAGCCGACTGTTTTCTAAATTAGTAATATGTTGTGTTGTGTTTCCAATCGATACCACTAAGAGAATTGTTAATGCCAGACACGGTCATCATCGAATGGAAATGATGTGGTCGTAGAGCACACCTGACTGGTCTAGAACCATTAGACTGGCGGCTGCCTTGTCCAATAGCTGCTCTGGGTTAGCCCACGTTTGCAATACCGTTTGTGTATTGGCTAGAAAGTGCGATGTCTCGGAATAGTTTGCAGAATATATTTGCCTGCCTCCTTCCAAGGTTGCGTTTACTGTGGTGGATGGATGCTGGAAAAGCCGACCGCTGGCAGTACGCAATAGCATTCTGATTGATCAAATATAACAACTTTTCTGCAATTGGGAGATACGATTTGTCTCCGAAGTGAATTTAAAATGGATGAAATGGAAGAAGAGTTAAAATGCCCTGTCTGCGGATCTTTTTTCCGGGAGCCGATCATTTTACCGTGCTCCCACAACATTTGCCTGGCTTGCGCTCGGAATATCCTAGTACAGACCCCCGACGCTGAATCTCCACAGAGTAGCCGTGCGTCTGGCTCGGGGCTATCTGATTATGACTATCTGGACCTGGATAAGATGAGCTTGTACAGCGAGGCGGACAGTGGGTATGGTTCCTATGGTGGATTCGTAAGTGCTCCGACCACCCCTTGCCAGAAATCCCCAAATGGTGTGCGTGTATTCCCCCCTGCCGTCCCCCAACCTCCTGCTCAGCACCACTTACTAGGACACCCCGGCTCTCTACCCCCTATCCCCCGAAACTCCTGCATCACCTGCCCGCAATGCCATCGCAGCCTCAACCTGGACGAAAGAGGACTCCGCGGGTTTGCCAAGAACCGGGTGCTGGAAGGGGTCGTGGACCGGTACCAGCAGAGCAAAACAGCCGCCCTCAAGTGTCAACTCTGCGAGAAGAGTCCCAAAGAGGCCACAGTGATGTGCGAGCAATGTGACGTGTTCTACTGTGACCCTTGTCGCTTGAGGTGCCACCCTCCTCGAGGTCCGCTGGCCAAGCATCGCCTCGTGCCCCCGGCGCACGGCCGGGTGAGCCGTCGGACAAGTCCCCGGAAGATCTCCACCTGTACGGAGCACGAACTGGAGAACCTGAGCATGTACTGTGTTCAGTGTAAGATGCCGGTGTGTTACCAGTGTTTAGAGGAAGGCAAGCACGGAACACATGAAGTCAAGGCTCTGGGAGCTATGTGGAAACTGCACAAGGTAAAGTGTTTTTGTCAAATGGTTGCATTTATACCTCTCTGTTTTTCCAATGTCATAAAGCGCATTTAACTCACCAATTCTAGTCCTAAATTAGCCTCGCAAAGCCGCCTGATCCCATCAGCTTACATACCAGCTAGCACATTTGATTCCTTGGAAGTTGTGAGAATGCAGGTTTTTGGTTTGGTTCTGGGAAGGAAGCCAGAAGCTTCCTGATCGGTGCTGTGTGGCACTTGCAATGCCAGGGATGTGGGTTCGATTCCCACAGGGGACAAGTACTAACATGTAGGCTTTCACTACTGTAATTTGCTCTGGATAAGAGCGTTTACTAAAATATAGACTGTTTAGTTCTGAGAACTGACGTGAAAATGTTCACCTGTTCTAAGAACGTTCATGTTTAGTTCTGAGAACGTTTTCCTGGGATGTTTTATTAACATTCTGTGAACTGAAATTATGCAAAAATTCTAATAGTTTGCCTAATTTCAGTTTATGACAAAACACGAAGTCATTGTGTAGAGAATCAATTGTACCATCTGAATCACGGTGAAATATATTTTCCAGAACGCCCCAAAAATGGTATTTATATCTGTTTGAAGCTGGTGTAGAAAACAGAAAGTAAAAGAAGCAAAATAACGGAACTTACGGGCAGCATAGAAATAGCGAACATAGAACAGATATACCTATTCTTAGACTTGTTTTCAATGAAAATGACAGATCTATAACTCACATTTCTATGTGAATTTGGTCGGTCCCCCAAAAAGTTACATTTAGTAGCTTTAAAGGTTTTATTTGAGGGTTTTTGAATAACTTCCTTAAAACGTTCACTGAATGTTTCAATAAGACTTTTCATTACACTGCTAGTTTAGGTTAACTGTTTTTAACTCCAAGCACAGATAACACTCATGGAAATGCATTGGCGTAGTCATGTAAACACATTTATTTTTTATTGTGGCACGGCGTCAGTAAGATTCAAATCTATGATCTTCTGTTCTTTTTCCAAGGAAATTAGTCCTCTGCGCCACCAGGATGGAGCAAGCACGATGTGTGTTTAAAAAAAAAACAACTCATACAAAGCTGTTCATTTTAGTCTATTCCCCATTTCAAGGGAAACATGTCAGATCAGTGTGTTACCAATGTTTATAGGAAAGCAAAAGCACGGGACACGTGGAAGTCAAGGAGCTATGTGGAAACTTCACAAGGTAATTTGTTTGCCAAATGGTTACATTTTTACCTCTCTCTTTTATTCTAATATCATAACGCTCATTTAACTCACCAATTCTAGTCCTAAATTAGCCTCGCAAAGCCGCATGATCCCATGAGCTTACATCCCAGCAAGCACATTTGATTCCTTGGAAGTTGTGGGAACGTACGTTTTTTGGTTTCCCTTTGGTTCTGGGAACGAAGCCATCTGTTTCCTGACCGGTAAAATGTTTTGTAAACGTTCTGAGAATTGAAGTGAAAATTTTGCCTGTTCTGGGAACATTCGTTTTTTTTTAGATTGCAGGGAGGTTGTAAGAACGTTTAACCATGGTTCTCTGAAAGTTTTCCTAGGATGTTTTATCAACGTTTTGGGAACGGAAATTCAAATATTTGAAGGTTAATAAATAAGGTTCTGAGAACATTGTCTAATTCTCTAAACTTCATTATGACTTTAAATAGAACCATGAGGAAACCTGCAAAAAATGATACAATGAAGTACTGAAATACCCACAGAAGAACGTTGTTTCTTAACATTCTCTGAACGTTCTGAGAACATTACTTTTAATATAACCATGAGGAAACCTTTAGGAAACGTTATGCTGAAGTATTGACATTCCAACCTAAGAAACATATGGTTCTCAGAATGTTATGTGCTAGCTGGGTATATCCTGCACCCTTCCCATAACTATATGGTAAGGTTATATGCAAAATAACCATAGGACAACCATACTACCATCAAGCTCTAAGAAACATATGGTTCTCAGAACGTTATGTGCTAACTGGGATGGTTCTCAGAACGTTATGTGCTAGCTGGGATGGTTCTCAGAACGTTATGTGCTAACTGGGATGGTTCTCAGAACGTTATGTGCTAACTGGGATGGTTCTCAGAACGTTATGTGCTAACTGGGATGGTTCTCAGAACGTTATGTGCTAACTGGGATGGTTCTCAGAACGTTATGTGCTAACTGGGATGGTTCTCAGAACGTTATGTGCTAGCTGGGATGAATGTTGCTATACAGCATGAATCAGTCTGGTATTTTACCAGCCTATCTACTCCAATGTTGTCGGCAGCCCCAAAAATATATCTAACTCACACCAGTTTCACCCGGAGGTGCCACTGTCCTTTTAACAGACAAGCCGCTTACGCCTCGATGAAACCAACAGTGTCATTCCATCAAATACTGCGTAATAAATTCTGCATTCAAACTTTTTCATTATGTAATCCCCCCCAAAGAATTGTGGATATGTGTGCAACAAAAGTTCAACATTCACCTTTTGCTACTATTTCTGTCAAGTCTACGTGTACAGTTTGATGCGTATGTTGGATAAATCCAGTGCATGCATCACACAGAACCCACTGCAACTGCCTCTGCAATGCAACGCTACAAGGCGAACGCTGCAAGGCGAACGCTGCAAGGCGAACGCTGCAAGGCGAACGCTGCAAGGCAACGCTGCAAGGCGAACGCTGCAACTGCCTCTGCAATGCAGCGCTGCAAGGCGAACGCTGCAAGGTGAACGCTGCAAGGCGAACGCTGCAAGGCAACGCTGCAACTGCCTCTGCAAGGCGAACGCTGCAAGGCGAACGCTGCAAGGCGAACGCTGCAAGGCAACGCTGCAACTGCCTCTGCAAGGCGACCGCTGCAAGGCGAACGCTGCAAGGCAACGCTGCAACTGCCTCTGCAAGGCGAACGCTGCAAGGCGAACGCTGCAAGGCGAACGCTGCAAGGCAACGCTGCAACTGCCTCTGCAAGGCAACGCTGCAACTGCCTCTGCAAGGCAACGCTGCAAGGTGAACGCTGCAAGGCAACGCTGTAACTGCCTCTGCAAGGCAACGCTGCAAGGCAACGCTGCAAGGCAACGCTGCAAGGCGAACGCTGTTCTGCAAGGCGAACGCTGCAAGGCAACTCTGCAATGCAACTCTGCAAGGCGAACGCTGCAAGGCACTCTGCAAGGCGAACGCTGCAAGGCAACGCTGCAAGGCGAACGCTGCAAGGCGACTCTGCAAGGCGAACGCTGCAAGGCGAACGCTGCAAGGCGAACGCTGCAAGGCGAACGCTGCAAGGCGAACGCTACAAGGCGACGCTGCAAGGCAACTCTGCAAGGCAATGCTGCAAGGCGAACGCTGCAAGGCGACTCTGCAAGGCGACTCTGCAAGGCGACGCTGCAAGGCGAACGCTGCAAGGCAACTCTGCAAGGCAATGCTGCAAGGCGAACGCTGCAAGGCGACTCTGCAAGGCGACTCTGCAAGGCGACTCTGCAAGGCGACTCTGCAAGGCGACTCTGCAAGGCGACTCTGCAAGGCGAACGCTGCAAGGCGACTCTGCAAGGCGACGCTGCAAGGCGACTCTGCAAGGCGAACGCTGCAAGGCGACTCTGCAAGGCGACGCTGCAAGGCGACTCTGCAAGGCGAACGCTGCAAGGCGAGCGCTGCAAGGCGAGCGCTGCAAGGCGACTCTGCAAGGCAACTCTGCAAGGCGAACGCTGCAAGGCGAGCGCTGCAAGGCGACTCTGCAAGGCAACTCTGCAAGGCGACTCTGCAAGGCGACTCTGCAAGGCGACTCTGCAAGGCGACTCTGCAAGGCGACTCTGCAAGGCGACTCTGCAAGGCGAACGCTGCAAGGCGAACGCTGCAAGGCGAGCGCTGCAAGGCGACTCTGCAAGGCAACTCTGCAAGGCAACTCTGCAAGGCAAACACAACGTTCCATTTAAGCAATAAGGCCCAAGAGGGTGTGGTATATGGCCAATATACCACGGCGAAGGACTGTTCTTAGGCACGACACAACGCCTTAATGCTATTATAAACTGGTTACCAACGTAATTAGAGCAGTAAAATATATATGTTTTGTCATAACCGTTGGTATACGGTCTGATATACCACAAGTAGCTACAAATATTCAAATGTATAAAAAAAACGATCGTTTGAAAATGTTTCAGGGGGGCAGATAGAGCAACTATCTTCAACCCCCCCACACACACACACACACACACACACACACACACACACACACACACACACACACACACACACACACACACACACACACACACACACACACACACACACACACACACACACACACACACACACACACACACACACACACAGACACACTCTACAGAACCATGTGTAACAATGTGTATGCTGAGCTGCTGTACACACACTCTACACCCTCTAGGACAGACAGGACACCCTCTAGGACAGACAGAACACCCTCTAGGACAGACAGGACACCCTCTAGGACAGACAGAACACCCCCTAGGACAGACAAGACACCCTCTAGGACAGACAGGGCACCCTCTAGGACAGACAGGACACCCTCTAGGACACCCTCTAGGACAGACAGAACACCCCCTAGGACAGACAAGACACCCTCTAAGACAGACAGGACACCCTCTAGGACAGACAGGACACCCTCTAGGACAGACAGAACACCCTCTAGGACAGACAGGACACCCTCTAGGACAGACAGGACACCCTCTAGGACAGACAGGACACCCTCTAGGACAGACAGGACACCCTCTAGGACAGACAGAACACCCTCTAGGACAGACAGGACACCCTCTAGGACAGACAGGAGACCCTCTAAGACACCCTCTAGGACAGACAGAACACCCTCTAGGACAGACAGGACACCCTCTAGGACAGACAGAACACCCCCTAAGACAGACAGGACACCCTCTAGGACAGACAGGACACCCTCTGGGACAGACAGGACACCCTCTAGGACAGACAGAACACCCTCTAGGACAGACAGGACAACCTCTAGGACAGTCAGGAGGCCTTAGAAACACTGACAGTGTCTCTCTCACACACACACACACACACACACACACACACACACACACACACACACACACACACACACACACACAGACAGACAGACAGACAGACAGACAGACAGACAGACAGACAGACAGACAGACAGACAGACAGACAGACAGACAGACAGACAGACAGACAGACAGACAGACAGACAGATAGATAGACTCGATGTAACACCAGTGCACCAGTGTGTTATCGTAGGTAGTATTCACCACACGAAGCAGACAGTAGGAAACCGATGGGCGACCATTCCGCTGTCTCTCACTATGATTACATTTAGTTTAATCTCCATCCATGTTATTCCAGCTTCCAGGTCAAACTGGTAACAGCTGTCCAGTTACATACACTGTGCCAGCAGGCGATTCCATTAACAATTACAGTGTTGTAGACTGTGGTTTAGGAAGAGGTGACATAGGTGTAGGATCATTAAAATCGTGTGCACTATATTGTGAATTAAGACCTAGTCAGTGGCCTTGTGGTCAGAGTGTCTGGCTCGGAGAAGGCTTCCTGGGCACTATATAGGGGAATAGGGTGCACTAGATAGGTAATAGGGTGCACTAGATAGGGGATAGGGATGCACTATATAGGGGATAGGGTGCACTAGATAGAGGATAGGGATGCACTAGATAGGGTGCACTAGATAGGGAATAGGATGCACTAGATAGGGAATAGGGTGCACTAGATAGGGAATAGGGATGCACTAGATAGGTAATAGGGTGCACTAGATAGGGAATAGGGTGCACTAGATAGGGGAATAGTGTGCACTAGATAGGGGAATAGGGTGCACTAGATAGGGAATAGGGTGCACTACATAGAGAATAGGGTGCACTACATAGGGGAATAGGGTGCACTAGATAGGGAATAGGGTGCACTACATAGGGAATAGGGTGCACTACATAGGGAATAGAGTGCACTACATAGGGAATAGGGTGCACTAGATAGGGGATAGGGTGCACTAGATAGGTAATAGGGTGCACTAGATAGGGAATAGGGTGCACTAGATAGGTAATAGGGTGCACTAGATAGGGGATAGGGATGCACTAGATAGGTAATAGGGTGCGCTATATAGGGGAAAGGGTGCACTGGATAGAGTGCACTAGATAGGGAATAGGAGGCACTAAATAGGAAATAGGTAGCACTAGATGGGGAATAGGATTCACAAGATAGGGGATAGGGTGCACTAGATAGGGGATAGGGTGCACTAGATAGGGAATAGGGTGCACTAGATAGGTGATAGGGTGCACTCAATAGGGGATAGGATGCACTAGATAGGGGATATGGTGCACTAGATAGGGGATATGGTGCACTAGATAGGGGATAGGGTGCACTAGATAGGGAATAGGGATGCACTAGATAGGTAATAGGGTGCACTAGATAGGGGATAGGGTGCACTAGATAGGGGATAGGGTGCACTAGATAGGGGATAGGGTGCACTAGATAGAGGATAGGGATGCACTAGATAGGGATTAGGGTGCACTACATAGAGCATAGGGTGAACTAGATAGGGGAATAGGGTGCACTAGATAGGGAATAGGATGCACTACATAGGGAATAGGGTGCACTACATAGGGAATAGAGTGCACTA
>NC_074680.1:45754822-45759822 GCF_029448725.1 Salvelinus fontinalis
TGCCCCTCTCCCTCCGGAGTGTAGTCTACCTGCCCCTCTCCCTCCGGAGTGTAGGCTACCTGCCCCTCTCCCTCCGGAGTGTAGGCTACCTGCCCCTCTCCCTCCGGAGTGTAGGCTACCTGCCCCTCTCCCTCCGGAGTGTAGTCTACCTGCCCCTCTCCCTCCGGAGTGTAGTCTACCTGCCCCTCTCCCTCCGGAGTGTAGACTACCTGCCCCTCTCCCTCCGGAGTGTAGACTACCTGCCCCTCTCCCTCCGGAGTGTAGGCTACCTGCCCCTCTCCCTCCGGAGTGTAGGCTACCTGCCCCTCTCCCTCTGGAGTGTAGGCTACCTGCTCCTCTCCCTCCGGAGTGTAGGCTACCTGCCCCTCTCCCTCCGGAGTGTAGGCTACCTGCCCCTCTCCCTCCGGAGTGTAGGCTACCTGCCCCTCTCCCTCCAGAGTGTAGGCTACCTGCTCCTCTCCCTCCGGAGTGTAGGCTACCTGCCCCTCTCCCTCCGGAGTGTAGGCTACCTTCCCCTCTCCCTCCGGAGTGTAGGCTACCTTCCCCTCTCCCTCCAGAGTGTAGGCTACCTGCCCCTCTCCCTCCGGAGTGTAGGCTACCCTGCCCCTCTCCCTCTGGAGTGTAGGCTACCCTGCCCCTCTCCCTCCGGAGTGTAGGCTACCCTGCCCCTCTCCCTCCAGAGTGTAGACTACCTGCCCCTCTCCCTCCAGAGTGTAGGCTGCTCTCTCCACGGTCAAGCTGCTCTCTCCACGGTCAAGCTGCTCTCTCCACGGTCAAGCTGCTCTCTCCACGGTCAAGCTGCTCTCTCCACGGTCAAGCTGCTCTCTCCACGGTCAAGCTAACACTACAGACACAGCCACTATACTCATAACAACAGTACACATACTGTATATAACGGACGTCACGCTGCTCTCTCCACGGTCAAGCTAAATGTTTAAAAAAATATGATTTCAGAGGTTTAAAAAAACAAACAGAAAGGAACGATATAAACCTTTTTTTAATGTTCAAACATGTTCAGAACTTTTGGGGGGGCTGGCCAGGAACAGTGGAACGGATGGAAAAAATAATGGCACTGTTCAGAACAAAACGATTGGAATTTTTTGGGGGGGTTCCAACCACTGTTAGGATAGTTCCATCTGAGACACTGGATTAATCTCATTCTTAAACGATTGGAGGCTCAATTTGGAGATATCATTTGTTAACTTTGTCTGCAACCCTTCTAAATTAGTGTACCCTGCGCGGACAGCCCATGTGGAATTCCCGGTCTCCCGGCAGCGTTTGGAACTGGCGATCTGCAATCAAGAACGCTGAGTTGATCTACGCTGCCCTTCAGTCCCGTGACAGTTTTGGCCCTGACGGAGACATGGATCAGCCCAGAGAACACTGATCCTCCAGCTGCTCTCTCTTCATCTGACTACGTTTTCTCTCATAGTCCGAGAGCATCTGAGTGTAGCCGTGGAGAGATGTTCTCTCCTGTCCATCTCCTCATTTCAATTCCATGCTATCACTGTCACTTGTCCACTCCAACTTAACATTGTCATCATCTAGCGCCCCCGCCAGATGCCTTTAGAGAGTCCCTCAATGAGCTTGACACCTTGATAAGCTCATTTCCTGACGATGACTCACCGCTCTTCGTACTTGGCGACTTCAACCTCCCGACGTCTGCCTTTGATTCATTTCTTTACACCTCTTTCTTTCCCTTCCTTGCCTTTTTTTACCTCACCCTTTCCCAGTCTGCTGCCACTCACAAGGCAGGCTGCTCGCCTATTGATGATCACTACTCTGTTTCCTTTCCTGTTTCCCTCTCCTCCTTCCCTAACCACTCAGTCCCTACCCCCTCCAGGTCTCCCTCTCCTCCAACCCTAACCACTCAGTCCCTACCCCCTCCAGGTCTCCCTCTCCTCCAACCCTAACCACTCAGTCCCTACCCCCTCCAGGTCTCCCTCTCCTCCAACCCTAACCACTCAGTCCCTACCCCCTCCAGGTCTTCCTCTCCTCCAACCCTAACCACTCAGCCCCTACCCCCTCCAGGTCTCCCTCTCCTCCAACCCTAACCACTCAGTCCCTACCCCCTCCAGGTCTCCCTCTCCTCCAACCCTAACCACTCAGTCCCTACCCCCTCCAGGTCTCCCTCTCCTCCAACCCTAACCACTCAGTCCCTACCCCCTCCAGGTCTCCCTCTCCTCCAACCCTAACCACTCAGTCCCTACCCCCTCCAGGTCTCCCTCTCCTCCAACCCTAACCACTCAGTCCCTACCCCCTCCAGGTCTCCCTCTCCTCCAACCCTAACCACAGTCCCTACCCCCTCCAGGTCTCCCTCTCCTCCAACCCTAACCACTCAGTCCCTACCCCCTCCAGGTCTCCCTCTCCTCCAACCCTAACCACTCAGTCCCTACCCCCTCCAGGTCTCCCTCTCCTCCAACCCTAACCACTCAGTCCCTACCCCCTCCAGGTCTCCCTCTCCTCCAAGCCTAACCACTTCCAGAGGACCTATCATCTTTTCACTCTCTCCACTCTACCTTCTCTTCCTCTGTATCTGCTACTAAAGCCACTTTCTACCACTCTAAATGTCAAGCTTCTGCCTCTTACCCTAGAAAACTATTTTCCACCTTCTCCTTCTTCCTAAATCCTCCACCCCCTCCCCCTTTCCTCTCTGCGGACGACTTTGTCAACCACTTTGAAAAGAGTTCCTCACTTCCTTCATCAACTCAACCCTGACCACTGGCTCCGACTTCAAAATGGAGGACTTCCCCTCCGACGTCAATAACAACAGACCTGTATCTCTTCTTTCTTTACTTTCCAAAACACTTGAGCGTGCTGCGCCTGACCAACTCTCTCGCTATCTCTCTCAGAACGATCTTCTTTAACCCAGTCATGCTTCAAGACGGGTTCACTCAACTGGAGACTGCTCACCTCTGTGTTCATAAGGAGGCTCTCCACACTTCCATAGCTGATTTTCTCCTCTGTTCTCATCCTTCTAGATCTAACCGCTGCCTTCAACACCGTGAAACATCAGCTCCACCCTCTCCACCCTCTCAGGGCTGGACGTCTCAGGTTCTGCACACTCCTGGGTCGCATCCTACCTGGTAGGTTGCTCCTACCAGGTGACGTGTAGAGGATCTATGTCTGAACCATCTAATCTCACTACTGGTGTCCCCCAGGGCTCGGTTCAAGGCCCTCTCCTCTTCTCTCTATACACCAAGTCACTCGGGCTCTGTCATATCCTCACATGGTCTCTCCTATCATTGCTATGCGGATGACACTAAACTACTTTTCACCTTCACCCCTTCTGACACCCAGGTGGCAACACGCATCTCTGCATGCCTGGCAGATACTGTATCTCAGCTTGGATGTCGGCCCACCACCTAAAGCTCAACCGCAACAAGACAGAGCTGCTCTTCCTCCCGGGGAAGGCCTGCCCGTGCCAAGACCTCTCCGTCACGGTTGACAACTCCATGGTGTCCCCCTCGCGGAATGCAAAGAACCTATGAGTGACCCTGGACAACACCCTGCCATTCTCTGCAAACATCAAAGCAGTGACTCGCTCCTGCAGGTTCATGCTCTACAAACATCCGTAGAGTACGACCCTACCTCACACAGGAAGCGGCGCGGGTCCTGATCCAGGCACTTGGTCATCTCCCGTCTGGACTACTGCAACTCTCTGTTGGCTGGGCTCCCTGCTTGTGCCATCAAACCCCTGCAACCTATCTAGAACGCTGCAGCCCTCCTGGTGTTCAGCCTTTCCAAGTTCTTCCATGTCACCCCCGCTACTCCGCACACTCCACTGGCTTCCAGTCGAAGCTCGTATCCACTACAAGACCATGGTACTTGCCTACGGAGCAGCAAGAGGAATTGTCCCATGCCTACCTTCAGGAGCACCTTACAGAAACGGTCTCACTGTTGGTCTTACTGTGTCACCTCGTTTCGTTTTCCAAGAGGCTCGGATACAGTTCCATCCAGAAGTAGAACACAGTTAGTGTTACAGACGTCATCGTGTTTGTTAAAGCAATACAGTAATCCTTCCCTATCATTGTCCCTCACTAGGCTCGAACCAGAGATCCTCTGCCTCGCACACACACGTAACCCGTCTGCTTGACCACGTCTTAGTCAATTATTTTATAGAAAAGCTAGCCTCAATAGGAGTGGAGACGTTTTAAGATGTTGAGTGAGGTTACAAATCTAACTCTGTTACATTTGTATGTGAAAATAAAGTGGGCCTGATACCAGTGTGTAGCAGCACAACACCACTGTCTACCCCCTCATCATCCTCTGAATGATGAGGCAAGACAACCCTAAGACAAACTTTAGGTTGACAGCTGAGCACACACACACACACACATATACACACACCTCCACAAACACTCATAGAAACCTCAGGCTGACAGTTGAGCACACACACAAACACACCCCCACACATATGCATAGAAACCTCAGGCGCAGAGAGTTGAGCGTACACACACACACACACACACACACACACACACACACACACACACACACACACACACACACACACACACACACACACACACACCTCCGACACTAAACTAGACCATCTTCAGCACCATCTGGGTCCTGTCTGGACAGGAATAGAATATTTCCTTGTCCCAATTCTAGCGGTACCCTCCCAGGTATCTGTCCAATTCAGGCTCTGTTTTTGTGTCTTTGGCCGCTTTTTAGAATCCTCCGTTATTTTTCAGAGCTATGACTCTTCCCCTGGATAGTTAATGATTCCTGATGCATAATTAATTCCCGGCTGCAATAACAGATTAATAATATATCAACCAGCCAGTCACTATGGGTTGGCCTGTTGACAAGGACAAACTGGGACCACAAATCGGCCCGGGGATTTATTATTTTAGTTTCTTCTTGAGGCCCACATTATCAGCCAAATAACGATAATTCTGTCTAAAAACATAAATTTAGACACACTGGGCTGAAGATGGACCAGCCCATCTGGCATTTGCCCGAACTGCCCTATGTCCAGTCTGTTTCTGCCT
>NC_074680.1:45764822-45778806 GCF_029448725.1 Salvelinus fontinalis
CCTGCAAGTAGCCTACGCAGCCATGACAGATAGATGAACGAGGTCAGAGACCCCACTAAAGCATCCCTGGCACCCTTAACAGTCTGAGCCTGCCAGGGTTGGTCCAACAAAACCCAAAGCCCCCTGAAACAGGAGAGCATAATATACAAGGATTTTCTCAAAGCTGCTAATGAGATCCTTGACGATCTCGTACCTAGCCAATAAGGCAGTTAACCCCACTGTGCTGTGGATGTCCATTGAGTTTTCCAATGTAACAGTTTAACTTTACGGCGTCCCCTCGCCCCGACCTCGGGCGCGAACCAGGGACCCTCTGCACACATCAACAACAGTCACCCACGAAGCATCGTTACCCATCGCTCCACAAAAGCCGCGTGTGCCCCCTGCACCCCTCTGATTCAGAGGAGGTGGGTTTAAATGCTGAAGGCGGTTGGATAACTCCTTTCCTTCCTGGTTGCTGCGAAAGAGACAGAATCATTGGATCACTTGCTTTGGTACCGTCCACATGTAGCTTGTTGTTTTTGGTCGAAGACGTGCTATACGTAGACATGGCTGTCTACGTCTTTACGAAACCAGACACCCTGTTTTAGTAGTCAATAACAGAACAATATTTACTTCGCATCACACAATGATTTGATCTGTTTTTTTTTAAAGCGTGCACGAGGAGTGTGCATGTACTGTATGTTGCTTTCTCACAGACAAATGGATATGACACTGTGGAAAAAAAACCTCCGGACAATCAAATCAACTGTGTTGGTTTCATCAGACACTGTGGAAAACCCCCCCCAGACAATCAAGTCAACTGTGTTGGTTTCATCAGACACTGTGGAAAACCCCCCCCAGACAATCAAGTCAACTGTGTTGGTTTCATCAGACACTGTGGAAAACCCCCCCCGGACAATCAAGTCAACTGTGTTGGTTTCATCAGACACTGTGGAAAACCCCCCCCCCCCGGACAATCAAATCAACTGTGTTGGTTTCATCAGTGTGACAGAGAGCTTCTGCCGCGTCACTGAGCACCGCAAAGCCACTGTTAACAAGGCGACATACCCCGGATCGACCTTCATTGATTCAGAGAGGACAATGAGACAAGCCTGGGACTGAAACAGAAAATGAGAAACTAATAAAGGATGGTTGAAAGGGCAGTGTGTATGTGTGTGTGTGTGTGTGTGTGTGTGTGTGTGTGTGTGTGTGTGTGTGTGTGTGTGTGTGTGTGTGTGTGTGTGTGTGTGTGTGTATTTCTATGCATGTACGCGTGTGTGCGCGCATGTGTATGTGTGTGTGTGTGTGTGTGTGCGTGTGTGTGTGTGCGTGAGAGTGTGAGTGTGAGTGAGAGTGTGTCCTGACTGATAGTCTGAATGAGAGGAAGCTATAGGGGCTGAGAGTGTGTAGGGGCAGTGTATAATGATTGACAGGTTCAGTAAGTGGTGTTGGTTGCCTGGTGATTTGCTTTGTGAGGAGCTGCTCTCTCTGAAAAGCACCTGGAACTACAGCTGCACTACATCAGACCAGGGTCCATAGTGTTCAGTCTGGGGGGAGGCCAGGGTCCATAGTGTTCTGTCTGGGGGGGGGGGGGGGGGGGCAGGGTCCATAGTGTTCAGTCTGGGGGGGGGGGGGGGGAGGCCAGGGTCCATAGTGTTCAGTCTGGGGGGAGGGGGGGGGCCAGGGTCCATAGTGTTCAGTCTGGGGGGGGGGGGGGGGGGGGGGCCAGGGTCCATAGTGTTCAGTCTGGGGGGGACCAGGGTCCATAGTGTTCAGTCTGGGGGGAGGGGGGGGGCCAGGGTCCATAGTGTTCAGTCTGGGGGGGGGGGGGGGGGGGGGCCAGGGTCCATAGTGTTCAGTCTGGGGGGGACCAGGGTCCATAGTGTTCAGTCTGGGGGGAGGGGGGGGGCCAGGGTCCATAGTGTTCAGTCTGGGGGGGGGGGGGGACCAGGGTCCATTGTGTTCAGTCTGGGGGGGGGGGGGGGACCAGGGTCCATAGTGTTCAGTCTGGGGGGGGGGGGCCAGGGTCCATAGTGTTCTGTCTGGGGGGGGGACCAGGGTCCATAGTGTTCAGTCTGGGGGGAGGCCAGGGTCCATAGTGTTCAGTCTGGGGGGGGGGCCAGGGTCCATAGTGTTCAGTCTGGGGGGGGGGGGGGGGACCAGGGTCCATAGTGTTCAGTCTGGGGGGGACCAGGGTCCATAGTGTTCAGTCTGGGGGGGACCAGGGTCCATAGTGTCCAGTCTGGGGGGGACCAGGGTCCATAGTGTTCAGTCTGGGGGGGGGGGGGGGGCAGGGTCCATAGTGTTCTGTCTGGGGGGGGGACCAGGGTCCATAGTGTTCAGTCTGGGGGGGGGGGGGGGGCCAGGGTCCATAGTGTTCTGTCTGGGGGGGGGGACCAGGGTCCATAGTGTTCAGTCTGGGGGGGGGGGGGGGGGGGGGGGGCAGGGTCCATAGTGTTCTGTCTGGGGGGAGGCCAGGGTCCATAGTGTTCTGTCTGGGGGGGGGACCAGGGTCCATAGTGTTCAGTCTGGGGGGGGGGGGGGGGGGGGGCCAGGGTCCATAGTGTTCTGTCTGGGGGGAGGCCAGGGTCCATAGTGTTCTGTCTGGGGGGGGGACCAGGGTCCATAGTGTTCAGTCTGGGGGGGGGGAGGGGGGGGGGGGGGGCAGGGTCCATAGTGTTCAGTCTGGGGGGGGGGGGCCAGGGTCCATAGTGTTCTGTCTGGGGGGGGGACCAGGGTCCATAGTGTTCAGTCTGGGGGGAGGCCAGGGTCCATAGTGTTCAGTCTGGGGGGGGCCAGGGTCCATAGTGTTCAGTCTGGGGGGGGGGGGGGGGGACCAGGGTCCATAGTGTTCAGTCTGGGGGGGACCAGGGTCCATAGTGTTCAGTCTGGGGGGGACCAGGGTCCATAGTGTCCAGTCTGGGGGGGACCAGGGTCCATAGTGTTCAGTCTGGGGGGGGGGGGGGCCAGGGTCCATAGTGTTCTGTCTGGGGGGGGGACCAGGGTCCATAGTGTTCAGTCTGGGGGGGGGGGGGGGGGCCAGGGTCCATAGTGTTCTGTCTGGGGGGGGGACCAGGGTCCATAGTGTTCAGTCTGGGGGGGGGGGGGGTGGGCCAGGGTCCATAGTGTTCTGTCTGGGGGGAGGCCAGGGTCCATAGTGTTCTGTCTGGGGGGGACACCAGGGTCCATAGTGTTCAGTCTGGGGGGGGGGGGGGGGGCCAGGGTCCATAGTGTTCAGTCTGGGGGGGACCAGGGTCCATAGTGTTCAGTCTGGGGGGAGGCCAGGGTCCATAGTGTTCTGTCTGGGGGGGGGACCAGGGTCCATAGTGTTCAGTCTGGGGGGAGGCCAGGGTCCATAGTGTTCTGTCTGGGGGGGGGACCAGGGTCCATAGTGTTCAGTCTGGGGGGGGGGGGGACCAGGGTCCATAGTGTTCTGTCTGGGGGGGGGGGGGGGGGGGACCAGTGTCCATAGTGTTCAGTCTGGGGGGGACCAGGGTCCATAGTGTTCAGTCTGGGGGGAGGCCAGGGTCCATAGTGTTCTGTCTGGGGGGGGGACCAGGGTCCATAGTGTTCAGTCTGGGGGGAGGCCAGGGTCCATAGTGTTCTGTCTGGGGGGGGGACCAGGGTCCATAGTGTTCAGTCTGGGGGGGGGGGGGGACCAGGGTCCATAGTGTTCTGTCTGGGGGGGGGGGGGGGGGGGGGACCAGGGTCCATAGTGTTCAGTCTGGGGGGGGGACAGGGTCCATAGTGTTCTGTCTGGGGGGGGGGGGGGCCAGGGTCCATAGTGTTCAGTCTGGGGGGGGGGGGGGGCAGGGTCCATAGTGTTCTGTCTGGGGGGGGACCAGGGTCTATGGATATCATGGATATCATGGCACACATGGATATCTAGCCTAATACGCAACTCATTCTAGAACACTGAGAAATATTGAGATTTCATCAATGACAAATTACATGACCCTCCGCTGGACTAGATTAACAATACTAAATCCTTCCCTTGACTGAAATGGAACAAAGCACGACCCCCCCCCCCCCCCCCCACGACCCCTGGGGGCCCATTTTCCTCCATGTTCCCATTCTGTATCTGGAATCCTCCCTAACTACTGTCTCCAATTGGCCACACACCTCTCCAAAGTGTGACACGGTTCCTAATGTCATGTCAAAGCACGTGTAAGACTCAAAACAAGAGTCTTCAACTATAAAAGGTTTGCTTTTTTGTTTGTTTGATCTCTCCTAGCCGTGCCGTTAAGGAACTAGAGCGAGTACACAGGTAGTTGTTTCGTTTGGAACACGACCGTGTACCCCCCCCCGCCCCCCGCCCTCACACAATTACTGTTGTTGTTTACGCAATCCCCCCAAAAACAGCCCGTTATAAATCACAATCGGCGTCCGGGCGGGGGGGGGGGGGGGGGGGCAGTTATCATTTGAAAGCTTGTTCTATTGCCAACATGACTTAAGTTATAAAATAGGATCTTACAATGTTAGACTTTCAGGGAAGCAATTCAGAGAAACAGATCATCATTTTGTTGCGTATAGAATGGCGTCCTGAGTGCATTCAGGACCGTGTGCCTCAGAGACTTGTCTTCCCGATAGACAAACAGACTCCGTGTGCCTCAGAGACTTGTCTTCCCGATAGACAAACAGACTCCGTGTGCCTCAGAGACTTGTCTTCCCGATAGACAAACAGACTCCGTGTGCCTCAGAGACTTGTCTTCCCGATAGACAAACAGACTCCGTGTGTCTCAGAGACTTGTCTTCCCGATAGACAAACAGACTCCGTGTGCCTCAGAGACTTGTCTTCCCGATAGACAAACAGACTCCGTGTGTCGCAGAGACTCGTCTTCCCGATAGACAAACAGACTCCGTGTGCCTCAGAGACTCGTCTTCCCGATAGACAAACAGACTCCGTGTGCCTCAGAGACTTGTCTTCCCGATAGACAAACAGACTCCGTGTGTCTCAGAGACTCGTCTTCCCGATAGACAAACAGACTCCGTGTGCCTCAGAGACTCGTCTTCCCGATAGACAAACAGACTCCGTGTGTCTCAGAGACTCGTCTTCCCGATAGACAAACAGACTCCGTGTGCCTCAGAGACTTGTCTTCCCGATAGACAAACAGACTCCGTGTGCCTCAGAGACTTGTCTTCCCGATAGACAAACAGACTCCGTGTGTCTCAGAGACTCGTCTTCCCGATAGACAAACAGACTCCGTGTGCCTCAGAGACTTGTCTTCCCGATAGACAAACAGACTCCGTGTGTCTCAGAGACTCGTCTTCCCGATAGACAAACAGACTCCGTGTGCCTCAGAGACTTGTCTTCCCGATAGACAAACAGACTCCGTGTGCCTCAGAGACTTGTCTTCCCGATAGACAAACAGACTCCGTGTGCCTCAGAGACTCGTCTTCCCGATAGACAAACAGACTCATTGTGTTCAGAACAAGCCAGGGTACGACGCCATGTCATCTGGTTACTGTATATCAAAAAACAGTGATCATAAACGTTGACACTGTATATAACATGACTTTAATGATATGGAAATGTGGACTCTTGTATGACATCAAAGCGGTATTTATTATCCTCAACGTCTCATCTTTCAAAATACCCTCGAGTCCTCGTGATTTACAGCATTTCCGGTCACTAAGACAACAAGAAAATAGCTAAAGTTGCCCAATTAGCAGTAGGGATAGGGGGAGGGGGGGGCTACTTCTTGTCTCGTGTGGTGCTCAAGTTCAGAACGGCGGTCAGTCAAAACCCATACTGACGTCATGTACAGCATGTTACTGTACAGCCACTACGTTCCAATTCAGGCGTTTATTAGTGGCCAAGTCTGCCGTTTTCAACCCGTATGCAGGTAGGAGTGTAGAGGGCTAGAGGTGTGGGAGAGGAGGATGGTTGTCAAGGCGGATGGTTGTCAAGGAGGATGTGAGTAGCGTTTGCATATTTTACGCCTCCACATGACTTTTAACTTTGTTTTTAGACATTTTAACTTTGCCTGTTTTATATTTGTTTATTTATTGAAAATAAAACTCAGATTTTTTTGTAAATCCTTTACCAGTCGTATTTTAAACCTTTATGAGAAGCATCGGCCAGCTTCATCACAGTGGTCTACTGTGCTCTCTCTCTCTTTGCTCGGCTGTTGCCACAGTCCCATGGTGCACTGGGGTCGTGTTAGCAGGAGCTGTCATGGTTTCCAAACCCTAGGGTCAAAGGTCATCGATCTCAGTACTTTGTATTCCCATTGGTCGGTCCGGTTCACATGAGATGAGATGCCTAGACTTGGGTTGACATAGAGTTGACATATGCCACCCCCTCCCCCCCAACCACCGCCAACCTCCGACCCCCTGCCCCAACCACCTCAGATCCCCACCTTCGACCCCCCCCCTCCCCAACCACCTCCGACCCCCTCTCCCCTCTCCGCCAACCTCCGACCACCCTCCCCGCACCTTCAACCCCCCCTCCCCCCAACCACCTCTGACCCGCCCACCTTCGACCCCCAACCACCTCTGACCCGCCCACCTTCAACCCCCCCCCCCTCCTCCCAACCACCTTAGTCCAATTGTTTCATTCATTCATTCACATGGACGTGTCCAATGCTGACCCTGTTTCTCTCTGTCCTCCTCAGGGCCAGTTGTCCCAGGCCCTCAACATCCTGTCTGACAGAGCTAACGAGGCCAAGGAGTTCCTGGTTCAGCTGAGGAACATGGTGCAGCACATCCAGGTACAGTACACTGGCCCCCCCACCAGAACCGCTAGTGCCAGGCACAGTACACTGACCTCCCCACCAGAACCGCTAGTGCCAGGTACAGTACACTGGCCCCCCCACCAGAACCGCTAGTGCCAGTTACAGTACACTGGCCTCCCCACCAGAACCGCTAGTGCCAGGTACAGTACACTGGCCCCCCCCAACAGAACCGCTAGTGCCAGGTACAGTACACTGCCCCCCCCCCAGGTACAGTACACACTCACTGCTCCTCCTGACCTAGGATATAGGATATATCATAAGATATATCCCAAACGGCACCCTATTCCCTGTATAGGGCACTACTTTTGATCAGGGCTAATAGGGCTTTGGTCTAAAGTAGTGCACTATATAGGGAATAGGGTGCCATAGGGCTCTGGTCTAAAGTAGTGCACTATATAGGGAATAGGGTGCCATTTGGGACGTAGGATCCACGCTGACTCCTCTTCTTGTCACACAGCCCGCTGATGGTCCAGGGAGACCCTTACTAGTGACATCAGGGTGGGGAACACTGAAGGTGAGAAGGAGGAGGAGAGGAGGAGAGGAGGAGGAGAGGAGGAGGAGGAGAGGAGAGGAATGAAGGGGTAGAGTTGGGTTGGGATACAGGAGAAATCCAAACAATACCTGGTGGTGCTACCTTACCTTGATGGAACCAAATGATACGACAACATTTACCCTGAGAAGTAGATATCGACGGAATCTCCAAGCTTCTTTCACTACACTACTTTCTTCAGTCTGTTCACCGCAATGAACTTGTTTAAAACTACAAATAGTCTTCAGATAGTAAAAAACTACAAATAGTCTTCAGATAGTAAAAAACTACAAATAGTCTTCAGATAGTAAAAAACTACAAATAGTCTTCAGATAGTAAAAAACTACAAATAGTCTTCAGATAGTAAAAAACTACAAATCGTCTTCAGATAGTAAAAAACTACAAATAGTCTTCAGATAGTAAAATGTAAATAACTGAAAAGACTTTAGATAGTCTAACCCCACCCCTCCCCTTCCCAAAAACTACAAATAGTCTACAATGGCTACAAAAAACTACAGATAGTCTACAATGGCTACAAAAAACTACAAATAGTCTACAATGGCTACAAAAACTACAAATAGTCTACAATGGCTACAAAAAACTACAAATAGTCTACAATGGCTACAAAAACTACAAATAGTCTACAATGGCTACAAAAACTACAAATAGTCTACAATGGCTACAAAAAACTACAAATAGCCTCCCCATGATAGTTCCTTTCCCAGTAGTCTGCCATCTTGTCTCCGACAGGCAGCATCTGGTGTGCTTCATTTTAGGGTTACATGTGTTTCAATGATCTGGGGCTGTACGAATCAAGCATCTCAGAATATGAGTACTGATCTAGGATCTGTCCATATACCCTCATTCATTCTGATCTAGGATCTGTCCATATACCCTCATTCATTCTGATCTAGGATCTGTCCATATACACTCATTCATTCTGATCTAAGATCTGTCCATATACCCCTCATTCATTATGATCTAGAATCTGTCCATATACCCCTCATTCATTATTGATCTAGAATCTGTCCATATATCCCTCATTCATTATGATCTAGGATCTGTCCATATACCCTCATTCATTCTGATCTAGGATCTGTCCATATACCCCTCATTCCTTATGATCTAGGATCTGTCCATATACCCCTCATTCATTCTGATCTAGGATCTGTCCATATACCCCTCATTCATTCTGATCTAAAAGGCAAAACTGATCCTAGATCAGCTCTCATACTCTGAGACGCTTGATAAATACGGCCTCACATTGTCTATGTGTCTGTCAGTTTGCCTGGGTTTTTTTTACCGTAGGAATGATACACCTTCCTGTCTGTCTGTCTGTCTGTCTGTCTGTCTGTCTGTCTGTCTGTCTGTCTGTCTGTCTGTGTCTCTGTCATTCCTGTCTTTATGTGTTCTTCAAAGTCTATCCACACAGCCTTGTGTCCCAGCTATCTGTCTGTGTGTCTGACTGTCGGTCTATCTTTCTTTATATCTGTCTGTCTGTCTGTCTGTCTGTCTGTCTGTCTGTCTGTCTGTCTGTCTGTCTGTCTGCGTGTCTGTGTGTCTGACTGTCTGTCTGTCTGCGTGTCTGTCTGTCTGTCTGTGTGTCTGACTGTCTGTCTTTCCTGCAGGAGAACGGTGTGGAGTTCGAAGCCTGTCTGGTGGCCCAGTGTGACGCCCTCATCGACGCCCTGAACCGACGCAAGGCCCAGCTGCTGACCCGCGTCAACAAGGAGCATGAGCACAAGCTGAAGGTGAGACGCCATTTTGGATCAAGCCCAGGGGACTTCCTCTCTGCGGGGTAACAATGATAAATTAATGAAGGAATAGTAAACAGGCAGAATTATGCATCAAATTAAGATTATGCATAAAATTCACCACCCTTTTCCAGAAGTGTACACTCCCCGTTAGGGATTTAAAAGCATATGATTGATGTAAACATTGCCTAAAGGGAATTTCCACCCTTATTAAATCCATGCAACAAAGTGTGCGAGGGTACACTTTGCGAGAAGGGTGTAGAATCAGGACACAGCCCTGAGCTGCTAGGCAGGACTATCTTGACTCACTTGACGTTATCACTTCTGCTCGTTGGGTCATCTAGAAAACTTCCACCAGCAGGTTTGTGTGGGAGGCCCAGGTTTTCTTTGCTTTTTTCAGGACCAAAAAACATCGCCATTCCTGCCTACCAGAGAGTAGTGATTAAAACATTGATGAATGAATATGAAACAGACACAATTAAATATTCAGGTATTTATTTATTTTTTGTATTTTTTTTGTATTGTTTGCATATACATTCGTAATGAATCGTCCTCGGGTTTCAAATGTTAAACGTTAAAGTTGTGTTTATCTCGGGTGATATCGTGTTTATCATGTTTGGGGTTATTAATTAACCAGGTTCCCTCTCAGAGACTAACCTTGGAATGTTAACATGGTAGAGCAGGAGCCTTGTCCCTGCTCTACTAGAGAGCTATTCAAACCCATTCTTATTCCTCACACACACACACACACACACACACACACACACACACACACACACACACACACACACACACACACACACACACACACACACACACACACACACACACACACACACACACACACAGTGTGTTCCTCTCCTCTGGTCCCTGAGAAAGTATCGCTCGGTGTCGCCAGAGGCAACCATCTCCATGATGACCAGGATATAGCGACGTGCAGAGCTTGTTATTGAAGGTGTGTGTTGTGTGTGTGTGTATGTGTGTGTGTGTGTGTGTGTGTGTGTGTGTGTGTGTGTGTGTGTGTGTGTGTGTGTGTGTGTGTGTGTGTGTGTGTGTGTGTGTGTGTGTGTGTGTGTGTGTGTGTGTGTGTGTGTGTGTGTGTGTGTGTGTGTGTGTGTGGAATAAGAATGTTTGAGCTCTCTCTCTCTCTCTCATTCTGTCTCTTTGTCTCTCTGTGTCTCTCTCTCTCTGTATCTCTCTCTCTCTTTCTTTCTCTCTGTATCTCTCTCTCTCTTTCTTTCTCTCTGTATCTCTCTCTCATTTTCTCTGTATCTCTCTCTCATTCTATCTCTTTCTCTCTCTGTCATTCTCTCTCTGTATCTCTCTCTCTCTGTAGCTCTCTCTCATTCTGTCTCTCTGTATCTCTCTCTCTCTCTGTATATCTCTCTCATTCTGTCTCTCTGTATCTCTCTCTCTCTGTATCTCTCTCTGTCTCATTCTCTCTCTGTCTGTCTGTCTGTCTGTCTGTCTGTCTGTCTCTCTCTCTCTCTCTCTCTCTCTCTCTCTCCGTCTCTCTCTCTCTCTCTCTCCGTCTCTCTCTCTCTCTCTGTCTCTCTCTCTCTCTCTGTCTCTCCCTCTCTCTCTCTCTCTCTCTCTCTCTCCCCCTCGCTCTCTCTCTCTCTCTGTCTCTCTCTCTATCAGGATAGATGGGGATCTGTGAAAGACTGTCATTAAATATGGACACAGACAGAGGAGGCAGTCAGTTTGTCATGCTGAGGAGTTCAATATATTACATAATTGTATTTCCTTTCATTTGATCTCTGTCACACACACACAGAGAAACACACACACACACAGAAACACACACACACACAGAAACACACACACACACACACACATATCTATCTCATAACTCATCCGTCTCTCTCTGTTGTAATTGCTATGTCACTGCGGCAGCAGTCACTGGCCAGTGCAGTGCAGTCTGTTTACCATTGAATATAGTCTACTCACCATGACGTTACGTTTCCCTTCGACGTAATGGTATTGACAAACACTCAGAACGAGGGCTGTGGCGGTTATTGTCAAGCAAATAACGGTTGGTCTCACGGAAAGCGACCGTTAATTAACATAAACGGGTTTAGCGTCTCCTGGCTTCCACACACAGCCTACAAGCCACTGATGCAGACCTCTGGAACATCTACATTTGAATAGTAATATAGCCTACATATCATCACAATAAATCCATGATTTATTTTAGACAGGTCTAAAGAAACACGATATGAAGAAAATGTAGTCTGTTTCAGAAGAACAGAATACTCTGAGTTGTCCTTATGTTAGGCCCTGATCTGGCTCTGCCATATGGCTGTGGGCTACACTAGTTCATTTAGCAGACAAGATTTGCTTAGAATTCCGCGGTATTATTTTTATATTAATTTATAGTAGGAAGAATACAATTGAACAAAGCTGAATAAAATAGTAAGGATATTTTCTCCAAATGATGAGGGAGTGCGTACATGTGGCTATACTGTGTTGAGCGCTTAACAAAGAAATAGGTAAAAATAGAAATCTCCTACAGTAGATGTTTAATATAGAGTTATTAATGTAACTTTAGTTGTTCTACAAACGTTGGGCTATATGTTTTGATTTGTAATACATTGTAAGGCTGCATGATGAGACTGATGATGATTTGAAGAAAGTTGCATGAAAGGCATGAGTTCTGCTTTGTTTTTTTTGTGCAGGCTGTACACACTTCATCAGTCTCTCATTCACAATTTGACAAGCACTTGATAAAGCCTCGAATTTCCCCTTTGTGTGGCCATAATCCCCCGAAAAGAATCGGTGCCTTTTGTGGCCAGTGGCCGTTGTGCCCTTGGGCTGAATATAATGATTATAATTCCCTTCTCCCGCCTGCGTATCGAAGCACCTCTCACTCACATGGCTCTCAGTCATGTGATCGGGAACTTTCTCACCGGCTACAAATGAAGACAGACACATCGGGGACGAAACTGCACGTATCCTTATCCAATTCCGAGGCGCATATTGAAGATATCGTCAACCAACAAGATGACTAGGCCTAACAAAGAGCAAAAACACTAGCCTATGTCAATCTACTATCCCCCATAGTACAAAAATCGACCTATTCTGTGCGAGAAATAAATATTCCAAACATAGTCCGGGGCAGTTGTGGGATGCGATAGATCCCATATTAAAACAACCACTAGCATCAAACAAAGCTGTTTTAATTAACCAATGAGCCTGACGCAACAGATGAAAACGTTTTGCTTAAAATGTTGATAAACTATTCGATTATTTCTTCCCATGATAAGCGCAGCAACACAGCAGTAGGATATCAGCATGAATGTTCCATTAGCGGGAAAACACCATTATCAAAAGTGACCACAAATGCGATTATGCATTTTTTTTTTAATGGTGAAAATTATCTTCCCCAAACGTGATACTCTCGTGCTGCGTATGTAAGCCAGTTAGGCTCTACACCTTTTTGTAAAGCGGATTCATGTGCTTTTAAGAAGTTATTTGGCCACTTTAGTTGTGATACAAACCTTATCGAAACATATAGGCCATAGGGCTAGGCTACATGAGGTGTGCGACTATGATTTACCTTAAACTGGGCATCATTCACAAGTGATAGGCTAATACTGTCATCCATCAGACTATTCTTGATTTACTCTTGTCTTTACATAAACTAAGTAATATTGTAACCCTTTCAATTATCCTTTTAAAATGATAAACTTGGATTAGCTAACACAACGTGCCATTGGAACACAGGAGTGATGGTTGCTGATAATGGGCCTCTGTACCCATATGTAGATATTCCATTAAAAAAACAGCCGTTTCCAGCTACAATAGTCATTTACAACATTAACAATGTCTACACTGTATTTCTGATCAACTTGATGTTATTTTAATGGACCATGTTTTTCTTTCAATAACAAGGTCATTTCTAAGCGACCCCAAACTTTTGAACAGTGGTGTATATTATCACATTTTCAACATACCACATCAAAAAAATATATATAATAATATACCCCAATGATTATTCACAACCCATGTCTAGTGTCCTTAGTCTGTGATCTAGTTTCCTTAGTCTGTGATCTAGTGTCCTTGGTCTGTGATCTAGTGTCCTTAGTCTGTGATCTAGTGTCCTTAGTCTGGGATCTAGTGTCCTTAGTCTGTGATCTAGTGTCCTTGGTCTGTGATCTAGTGTCCTTAGTCTGGGATCTAGTGTCCTTAGTCTGTGATCTAGTGTCCTTAGTCTGTGATCTAGTGTCCTTGGTCTGTGATCTAGTGTCCTTAGTCTGGGATCTAGTGTCCTTAGTCTGTGATCTAGTGTCCTTGTCTGATCTAGTGTCCTTGTCTGTGATCTAGTGTCCTTAGTCTGTGATCTAGTGTCCTTAGTCTGTGATCTAGTGTCCTTGGTCTGGGATCTAGTGTCCTTAGTCTGTGATCTAGTGTCCTTGGTCTGTGATCTAGTGTCCTTAGTCTGTGATCTAGTGTCCTTGGTCTGTGATCTAGTGTCCTTGGTCTGTGATCTAGTGTCCTTGGTCTGTGATCTAGTGTCCTTAGTCTGTGATCTAGTGTCCTTAGTCTGTGATCTAGTGTCCTTGGTCTCTGATCTAGTGTCCTTGGTCTGTGATCTAGTGTCCTTAGTCTGTGATCTAGTGTCCTTAGTCTGTGATCTAGTGTCCTTGGTCTGTGATCTAGTGTCCTTAGTCTGTGATCTAGTGTCCTTGGTCTGTGATCTAGTGTCCTTAGTCTGGGATCTAGTGTCCTTGGTCTGTGATCTAGTGTCCTTAGTCTGTGATCTAGTGTCCTTGGTCTGTGATCTAGTGTCCTTGGTCTGTGATCTAGTGTCCTTGGTCTGTGATCTAGTGTCCTTGGTCTGTGATCTAGTGTCCTTGGTCTGTGATCTAGTGTCCTTGGTCTGTGATCTAGTGTCCTTAGTCTGTGGTCTTGTCACGTTCTGACCTTAGTTCTTTTGTTATGTCTTTGTTTTAGTATGGTGAGTTGGGTGGGTTATCTATGTT